>NC_059196.1:43243767-43426267 GCF_020615455.1 Coregonus clupeaformis
ACTACTAACTACACTACCGTTCATAAGTTTGGGGTCACTAAGAAATGTCCTTGTTTTCGAAAGAAAAGCAATTTATTTGTCCATTAAAATAACATAAAATTGATCAGAAATACAGTGTAGACATTGTTAATGTTGTAAATGGCTATTGTAGCTGGAAACGGCTGATTTTTAATGGAATATCCACATAGGCGTACAGAGGCCCATTATCAGCAACCATCAGTCCTGTGTTCCAATGGCACGTTGTGTTTGCTAATCCAAGTTTATCATTTTAAAAGACTAATTGATCATTAGAAAACCCTTTTGCAATTATGTTAGCACAGCTGAAAACTGTTGTGCTGATTTAAAAGAAGCAAATAAAACTGTCCTTCTTGAGACTAGTTAGGTATCTGGAGCATCAGCAATTGTGGATTCGATTACAGGATCAAAATGTCCAGAAACAAAGAATTTGTAGAAAATCCCAGCTAGCTAGCTAACGTAGCTAGCAAGTCTCTGTCCACCGTTTTTTTTTTCCATGTGGAAAAGGAGGTTGTTAGAAAGCTATGTGTCTTCAGTTTCGGTGAATGGTCCTTTACGACGTCCAAACAAAGTTTCCCTGTTGCTGTTGTATATGAGGAGGATATCGTCTGATGTGATCAAAGCAAACAACATTGTTTCTGATTTAGGTCATTTACAATTGAAGTGTCCTGGCTGCATATCAGTTCAAAATAGAGATTCATCCAGGGGGTTACTGTATTGTAATGAACTCTGCACAGATGGAGGGGGCTTCAAAGGCCTCTGCAATTTGGGTGGAGGAGGCTGTGAAAGTCTCCTGCCATTGTTGGGCTCAAGGGCTTTGACACCTCTCGCTTCCCACCTCAGTGCTAATTGATTTGATATGTTCTGTCCTAGCAAGCTTGGTAGCCTTAATTTAGAATTCAGTCCTTATGTAAAATATATCATCGTAACATTTTTTCTTCTTCTTGGCTTTAAAAGTAGCTTCAGACTAAACATGACTCACTTATTTAAAGGTTGGATGGTGTTTTCAGGTTTCTTGTGCTTATTTTGCTGGTCGTTGGTTTGCCAGAGCATTTGCTGTATAGACCTTGGAAAAAATCATCTTTGCTAGTAGGAATGCTTCCAGGTAATTTTGTCCAAAATCAGGTTGTAGGTTTGGAGTTTCGATTTGGAGTGAAGGTTTCTGTTGTGGAGGGTAGAATCCTGTCTATGTCCATGCGGAAAAATCCAAGTTTATCTAACGATAAATCTATATTTTTGTAAAAACATGCTGGTAAAATGAGGGAGCCCATCTGCTCATGATTACTACTAACTACTGTATATTACTACAAACTGTATTACTACTAACTATATTACTACTAACTATATTACTACTAACTATATTACTACTAACTATATTACTACTAACTACTGTATATTACTACAAACTGTATTACTACTAACTATATTACTACTAACATTATTACTACTAACTACTGTATATTACTACAAACTATATTACTACTAACTATATTACTACCAACTATATTACTACTAACTATATTACTACTAACTATATCACTACTAACTATATTACTACTAACTATATTACTACTAACTATATTACTACTAACTATATCACTACTAACTATATTACTACTAACTATATTACTACTAACTATATTACTACTAACTATATTACTACTAACTATATTACTACTAACTATATTACTGCCAACTATATTACCACTAACTATATTACTACTAACTATATTACTACTAACTATATTACTACTAACTATATTACTACCAACTATATTACTACCAACTATATTACTACTAACTATATCACTACTTATAGACACATTTGTAGTGAAACATCTTCTTTTTTTTACTCCTCCTAATTAATAAATACTTTTAAAGAAATGTTAGACATCCATTTTAATTTCTGACTGTGGCAAGTGATGCCTTTACTCAGCAGCCACCAAGCTCCAATGACTGTCTTTGTGTGAGTTGAGCAGTGTTATGTTTGTGGATGAGGGGCAATGCTCCACATTTTAATGATTGTTTACCCTGCGTCAAGATGCTGCTTTATTTTGGATGTTTCCCGAGGGGAGAAGACAGAGGAAATCACAACGTCCAGTTTGACTTTTAGTTTTCAGAAAATGTCTGTCATCCAAATCAAATCAAACCAAATTGAATTTGTCACATACGCCGAATACAGCAGGTGTAGACTTTTACGTGAAATGTTTACTGACAAGACCTTTCGATGCAGTCCTTCTTTTTCATCCCACGAAAGTATATGTGGATATAATCAGCTATTTGTTAGTATTTTTGTTAGTAGTCATTGATGACTAGAGAATTTGCATGCTCTAAATTGTGGCAAAGTTGATAAACTGATGTTGTTTCTCCATTAGCTTAATTAAAACACATACAGTTGAGATTTTTAACTGTATTTTTCACAGTTGAACTTCGTGTTCAGAGTACATAATGTGTCTTTGGTATTAGAAAGTTAAATCAGGATTCCTGCTTAGAAAGACAAAACTATGAAAGAAAAATGAAGGATTTTTGTAGTAATTGGTTGTCTGAGTCCTCTGTACTGCAAACATCCTTGGATGGTAGGCCTGCAGGGCAAGCTAGACCCTCACTGCATCACGGCTGAGAAATGACCTGTCTGTCTGTGGAGCATGGAGCTCTTTCCTCCTCCGCATCCCCTCTTTCCTCCTCTTTCTCATCCCCTCTTTCCTCCTTCTCATCCCCTCTTTCCTCCTTCTCATCCCCTCTTTCCTCCTCCTTCTCATCCCCTCTTTCCTCCTTCTCATCCCCTCTTTCCTCCTCTTTCTCATCCCCTCTTTCCTCCTACTTCTCATCCCTCTTTCCTCCTCTTTCTCATCCCCCTCTTTCCTCCTCTTTCTCATCAACTCTTTCCTCATCATTCTCATCCCCTCTTTCCTGCTCCTTCTCATCCCTCTTTCCTCCTCCTTCTCACCCCCTCTTTCCTCCTCCTTCTCATCCCCTCTTGCCTCTTTCCTCCTCATCCCCTCTTTCATCCTCCTTCTCATCCCTCTTTCCTCCTCTTTCTCATCCCCTCTTTCCTCCTCCTTCTCATCCCCTCTTTCCTCCTCTTTCTCATACCCTCTTTCCTCCTCCTTCTCATCCCCTCTTTCCTCCTTCTCATCCCCTCGTTTCTCCTCTTTCTCATCCCCTCTTTCCTCCTCCTTCTCATCCCCTCTTAACTCCTCTTTCTCATCCCCTCTTTCCTCCTCTTTCTCATCCCCTCTTTCCTCCTCCTTCTCATCCCCTATTTCCTCCTTCTCATCCCCTCGTTCCTCATCTTTCTCATCCCCTCTTTCCTCCTCCTTCAAATCCCCTCTTTCCTCCTCCTTCTCATCCCCTCTTTCCTCCTCTTTCTCATCCCCTCTTTCCTCCTCCATCGCATCCCCTCTTTCCTCTCCTTCTTATCCCCTCTTGCCTCTTTCTTCCTCATCCCCTCTTTCCTCCTCCTTCTCATCCCTCTTTCCTCCTCTTTCTCATCCCCTCTTTCCTCCTCTTTCTCATCCCCTTTTTCCTCCTCCTTCTCATCCACTCTTTCCTCCTCCTTCTCATCCCCTCTTTCCTCCTTCTCATCCTCTCTTTCCTCCTCTTTCTCACCCCCTCTTTCCTCCTCCTTCTCATCCCCTCTTTCCTCCTCCTTCTCATCCCCTCTTTCCTCCTCTTTCTCATCCTCTCTTTCCTCCTCCTTCGCATCCCCTCTTTCCTCCTCCTTCTTATCCCCTCTTGCCTCTTTCCTCCTCATCCCCTCTTTCCTCCTCCTTCTCATCCCTCTTTCCTCCTCTTTCTCATCCCCTCTTTCCTCCTCTTTCTCGTCCCCTTTATCCTCCTCCTTCTCATCCACTCTTTCCTCCTCCTTCTCATCCCCTCTTTCCTCCTTCTCATCCTCTCTTTCCTCCTCTTTCTCATCCCCTCTTTCCTCCTCTTTCTCATCCCCTCTTTCCTCCTCCATCGCATCCCCTCTTTCCTCTCCTTCTTATCCCCTCTTGCCTCTTTCCTCCTCATCCCCTCTTTCCTCCTCCTTCTCATCCCTCTTTCCTCCTCTTTCTCATCCCCTCTTTCCTCCTCTTTCTCGTCCCCTTTTTCCTCCTCCTTCTCATCCACTCTTTTCTCCTCATTCTCATCCCCTCTTTCCTCCTTCTCATCCTCTCTTTCCTCCTCTTTCTCATCCCCTCTTTCCTCCTCTTTCTCATCCCCTCTTTCCTCCTCCTTCTCATCCTCTCTTTCCTTCTCATCCCCTCTTTCCTCCTCTTTCTCATCCCCTCTTTCCTCTTCTTTCTCATCCCCTCTTTACTCCTCCTTCTCATCCCCTATTTCCTCCTTCTCACCCCCTCGTTCCTCCTCTTTCTCATCCCCTCTTTCCTCCTCTTTCTCATCCCCTCTTTCCTCCTCATTCTCATCCCCTCTTTCCTCCTCCTTCTCATCCCCTCTTTCCTCCTCCTTCTCATCCCGTCTTTCCTCCTCCTTCTCATCCCCTCTTTCCTCCTAACTCTCATCCCTCTTTCCTCCTCCTTCTCATCCCCTCTTTCCTCCTCTTTCTCATCCCCTCTTTCCTCCTCATTCTCATCCCCTCTTTCCTCCTCCTTCTCATCCCTCTTTCCTCCTCCTTCTCATCCCCTCTTTCCTCCTCCTTCTCATCCCCTATTTCCTCCTCCTCATCCCCTCTTACCTCCTCCTTCTCATCCCTCTTTCCTCCTCTTTCTCATCCCCTCTTTCCTCCTCTTTCTCATCCTCTTTTCCCTCCTCCTTCTCATCCACTCTTTCCTCCTCCTTCTCATCCCCTCTTTCCTCCTTCTCATCCTCTCTTTCCCCCTCTTTCTCATCCCCTCTTTCCTCCTCTTTCTCATCCCCTCTTTCCTCCTCTTTCTCATCCCCTCTTTCCTCATCCTTCTCATCCTCTCTTTCCTCCTTCTCATCCCCTCTTCCCTCCTCTTTCTCATCCATTCTTTCCTCCTCTTTCTCATCCCCTCTTTCCTCCTCCTTCTCATCCCCTCTTTCCTCCTCTTTCTCATCCCCTCTTTCCTCCTCATTCTCATCCCCTCTTTCCTCCTTCTCATCCCCTCGTTCCTCCTCTTTCTCATACCCTCTTTCCTCCTCCTTCTCATCCCCTCTTTCCTCCTCTTTCTCATCCCCTCTTTCCTCCTCTTTCTCATCCCCTCTTTCCTCCTCTTTCTCATCCCCTGTTTCATCCTCTTTCTCATCCCCTCTTTCCTCCTTCTCATCCCCTCGTTCCTCATCTTTCTCATCCCCTCTTTCCTCCTCCTTCGCATCCCCTCTTTCCTCCTCCTTCTCATCCCCTCTTTCTCATCCCCTCTTTCCTCCTCCTTCGCATCCCCTCTTTCCTCCTCCTTCTCATCCCCTCTTTCCTCCTCTTTCTCATCCCCTCTTTCCTCCTCCTTCGCATCCCCTCTTTCCTCCTCCTTCTCATCCCCTCTTTCCTCCTCTTTCTCATCCCCTCTTTCCTCCTCCTTCTCATCCACTCTTTCCTCCTCCTTCTCATCCCCTCTTTCCTCCTCTTTCTCATCCCCTCTTTCTCTCCTCTTTCTCATCCCCTCTTTCCTCCTCTTTCCAATCCCCTCTTTCCTCCTCCTTCTCATCCCCTCTTTCCTCCTCTTTCTCATCCCCTCTTTCCTCCTCCTTCTCATCCCCTCTTTCCCCCTCTTTCTCATCCCCTCTTCCCTCCTCCTTCTCATCCCCTCTTTCTCATCCCCTCTTTCTCTCCTCTTTCTCATCCCCTCTTTCCTCCTTCTCATCCCCTCTTTCCTCCTCTTTCTCATCCCCTCTTTCCTCCTCCTTCTCATCACCCTCTTTCTCTCCTCTTCTCATCCCCTCTTTTCTCCTCCTTCTCATCCCCTCTTCCCTCCTTCTCATCCCCTCTTTCCTCCTCTTTCTCATCCCCTCTTTCTCTCCTCTTTCTCATCCCCTCTTTCCTCCTTCTCATCCCCTCTTTCCTCCTCTTTCTCATCCCCTCTTTCCTTCTCCTTCTCATCCCCTCTTTTCTCCTCCTTCTCATCCCCTCTTTTCTCCTCCATCTCATCCCCTATTTCCTCCTTCTCATCCCCTGTTTCATCCTCCTTCTCATCCCCTCTTTCCTCCTCCTTCTCATCCCCTCTTTCCTCCTCTTTCTCATCCCTCTTTCCTCCTCCTTCTCATCCCCTCTTTTCCTCCTCCTTCTCATCCCCTCTTTCCTCCTCCTTCTCATCCCCTCTTTCCTCCTCCTTCTCATCCCCTCTTTCCTCCTCCTTCTCATCCCCTCTTTCCTCCTCTTTCCCATCCCCTCTTTCCTCCTCTTTCTCATCCCCTCCTTCCTCCTCCTTCTCATCCCCTCTTTCCCCCTCTTTCTCATCCCCTTTTTCCTCATCCTTCTCATCCCCTCTTTCTCATCCCCTCTTTCTCTCCTCTTTCTCATCCCCTCTTTCCTCCTCCTTCTCATCCCCTCTTTCCTCCTCTTTCTCATCCCCTCTTTCCTTCTCCTTCTCATCCCCTCTTTTCTCCTCCTTCTCATCCCCTCGTTCCTCCTTCTCATCCCCTCTTTCTCTCCTCTTTCCCATCCCCTCTTTCCTCCTCTTTCTCATCCCCTCTTTCCTTCTCCTTCTCATCCCCTTTTTTCTCCTCCTTCTCATCCCCTCTTTTCTCCTCCTTCTCATCCCCTCTTTCCTCCTTCTCATCCCCTCTTTCCTCCTCCTTTCATCCCCTCGTTCCTCCTTCTCATCCCCTCTTTCCTTCTCCTTCTCATCCCTCTCTTTCTCCTCCTTTCTCATCCCCTCTTTCTCCTCCTTCTCATCCCCTCTTTTCCTCCTCCTTCTCATCCCCTCTTTCCTCCTCTTTCTCATCCCCTCTTTCCTCCTCTTCTATCTTCTCCTTCTCATCCCCTCTTTCCTTCTCCTTCTCATCCCCTCTCATCTCCTCCTTCTCATCCCCTCTTTCCTTCTCCTTCTCATCCCCTCTCATCTCCTCCTTCTCATCCCCTCTTTCCTCCTCTTTCTCATCCCCTTTTTCCTCATCCTTCTCATCCCCTCTTTCTCATCCCCTCTTTCTCCTCCTTTTCTCATCCCCTCTTTCCTCCTCCTTCTCATCCCCTCTTTCTCTACTCCTTCTCATCCCCCCCCCCCTCCTCCTTCTCATCCCCTCTTTCTCTACTCCTTCTCATCCCCTCTTTCCTCCTCCTTCTCATCCCCTCTTTTCCTCCTCCTCCTTCTCATCCCCTCTTTCCTCCTCCTCCTTCTCATCCCCTCTTTCTCTACTCCTTCTCATCCCCTCTTTCCTCCTCCTTCCCATCCCCTCTTTCCTCCTCCTTCTCATCCCCTCTTTCCCCCTCTTTCTCATCCCCTCCTCCCTCCTCTTCACCGTTGGTGTAAGAGCCAACATGGTTGGTCGGTCGGTGTGGTGCAGTAGTCGTAGAGACACAATGCCTTTTCATGTCCTTGTTAGTTTTCTGAGATGGTAATGTATGCAGATTAGACCGCATTACCATCTCAGTCTCTGAGGATATGTCTGCATACTTTATGTTAATCCAAGTTAATGAAAGATTATATTTATGGGGCCAAAAATGTATATTTTAGAGGAGTCATGTTTTTTCAGACTTCTGAGGAGCGAAGCCAAGAACAATATGTCCTGGGCCAGAACTAGAACGTATCAGAACACATCTTTCCACTTCATCAATGGTATTTTGACTACAAAAATAGAAATTATACGTCAATATGAATTGGTTTGGATGCCAAAAGTCCAAGAATGTTTCTCACGACATAAAACCTATTCAAAACATCTGCAATGGCAATACGTGTAAATCACATCACGGCATATGCAATAGTTAAACGCTGTCTGCGCCGAGTAAGGAGCAGTGATCGAATGAAAAAGTCAAATGTAGTACAATACGTAGGGTGCTACTCGGGTCTATGTGCTCTGGTCAAAAGTAGCACACCAAATAGGGAATAGGCTGCCATTTGGGACGGACGGGCTGCATAGTGAGGCTAGGATACAGTAGGTGTTGGTTAGGGAATAGGCTGCCATTTGGGACGGACGGGCTGCATAGTGAGGCTAGGATACAGTAGGTGTTGGTTAGGGAATAGGCTGCCATTTGGGACGGACGGGCTGCATAGTGAGGCTAGGATACAGTAGGTGTTGGTCCCAAGGACAGCGTCAAGGTTATACTCCACGTGACTAATTATACACCGGCTGTATGATTTATACGTGCATCCAGGTGACTGATAATACTGAGTTTTGAAAGCTTACACTGCTTTTCCGGACGGTGTTTCGGTGCCACTTTCTCCGATTAGAAATGACACTAGGTTGTTCCTTAGCAAAGAGGTCTAGTGACCTCGATGAGATTACCCGGGTGAAATAAATATACAAATGTACTCACCAGCTGAAGTGTCTGACAGATTGTCATTAGAAATCAAAAACAAACAAAAAAAACAAGTATGAACTTACTAATCAAAATATATATTTTTGTATTTGCAGCTGGTAACATGATCGATGGAGCAAAGGTTAGCCAAACATCTTCAAAAAAATATAAAATCACCCTCACAGACTAATAACTTTGATACACTCACAAACCAAAATATCTTTATTTTACACGCAGCTGGAAAGAAGATTGATGGATGTGAGCAACAGTTCCCAACTCAGTAGTGTTGGCTTGCTGTACCAGCCAGACAGGGCTGCTGCCTCCACAACAGATGGGAGTGATAAGAGGGATCCTCTGGAGCGTCTTGTGGTGAGACTATTGGTTCATTGACCATACTAAGAGCGCAAAAAATGGAGACCAGATGCTTTTGTCAGCAGCAGCAGTCAAATTTTTTTTTAGAAAGGAAACACTTTCTTTCACAGCATCACTTTGTGATTCCTTTACTGCATTTCAAATGGCATCCTATACTCTGATTAGTACCAGGGGGGTCTGTAAGAGGTGTGACCAGGACTATACTCTGATTAGTACCAGGGGGGTCTGTAAGAAGTGTGACCAGGACTATACTCTGATTAGTACCAGGGGGTCTGTAAGAGGTGTGACCAGGACTATACTCTGATTAGTACCAGGGGGGTCTGTAAGAAGTGTGACCAGGACTATACTCTGATTAGTACCAGGGGGGTCTGTAAGAGGTGTGACCAGGACTATACTCTGATTAGTACCAGGGGGGTCTGTAAGAAGTGTGACCAGGACTATACTCTGATTAGTACCAGGGGGGTCTGTAAGAAGTGTGACCAATACTATACTCTGATTAGTACCAGGGGGGTCTGTAAGAAGTGTGACCAGGACTATACTCTGATTAGTACCAGGGGGGTCTGTAAGAGGTGTGACCAGGACTA
Source organism: Coregonus clupeaformis (assembly GCF_020615455.1). Classification (NCBI taxonomy): domain Eukaryota; kingdom Metazoa; phylum Chordata; class Actinopteri; order Salmoniformes; family Salmonidae; genus Coregonus; species Coregonus clupeaformis. The sequence continues at coordinate 43,253,092 of NC_059196.1, forward strand.
TACTCTGATTAGTACCAGGGGGGTCTGTAAGGAGTGTGACCAGGACTATACTCTGATTAGTACCAGGGGGGTCTGTAAGAGGTGTGACCAAGACTATACTCTGATTAGTACCAGGGGGGTCTGTAAGAAGTGTGACCAGGACTATACTCTGATTAGTACCAGGGGGGTCTGTTAGAGGTGTGACCAGGACTATACTCTGATTAGTACCAGGGGGGTCTGTAAGAAGTGTGACCAGGACTATACTCTGATTAGTACCAGGGGGGTCTGTAAGAGGTGTGACCAAGACTATACTCTGATTAGTACCAGGGGGTCTGTAAGAAGTGTGACCAGGACTATACTCTGATTAGTACCAGGGGGTCTGTAAGAGGTGTGACCAAGACTATACTCTGATTAGTACCAGGGGGTCTGTAAGAAGTGTGACCAGGACTATACTCTGATTAGTACCAGGGGGTCTGTAAGAAGTGTGACCAGGACTATACTCTGATTAGTACCAGGGGGTCTGTAAGAAGTGTGACCAGGACTATACTCTGATTAGTACCAGGGGGGTCTGTAAGAGGTGTGACCAGGACTATACTCTGATTAGTACCAGGGGGTCTGTAAGAGGTGTGACCAGGACTATACTCTGATTAGTACCAGGGGGTCTGTAAGAGGTGTGACCAGGACTATACTCTGATTAGTACCAGGGGGGTCTGTAAGAAGTGTGACCAGGACTATACTCTGATTTGTACCAGGGGGGTCTGTAAGAGGTGTGACCAGGACTATACTCTGATTAGTACCAGGGGGGTCTGTAAGGAGTGTGACCAGGACTATACTCTGATTAGTACCAGGGGGTCTGTAAGAGGTGTGACCAATACTATACTCTGATTAGTACCAGGGGGGTCTGTAAGAAGTGTGACCAGGACTATACTCTGATTAGTACCAGGGGGGTCTGTTAGAGGTGTGACCAGGACTATACTCTGATTAGTACCAGGGGGGTCTGTAAGAAGTGTGACCAGGACTATACTCTGATTAGTACCAGGGGGGTCTGTAAGAGGTGTGACCAAGACTATACTCTGATTAGTACCAGGGGGGTCTGTAAGAAGTGTGACCAGGACTATACTCTGATTAGTACCAGGGGGGGTCTGTAAGAGGTGTGACCAAGACTATACTCTGATTAGTACCAGGGGGGTCTGTAAGAAGTGTGACCAGGACTATACTCTGATTAGTACCAGGGGGGTCTGTAAGAGGTGTGACCAGGACTATACTCTGATTAGTACCAGGGGGGTCTGTAAGAAGTGTGACCAGGACTATACTCTGATTAGTACCAGGGGGTCTGTAAGAAGTGTGACCAGGACTATACTCTGATTAGTACCAGGGGGTCTGTAAGAAGTGTGACCAGGACTATACTCTGATTAGTACCAGGGGGTCTGTAAGAGGTGTGACCAGGACTATACTCTGATTAGTACCAGGGGGTCTGTAAGAAGTGTGACCAGGACTATACTCTGATTAGTACCAGGGGGTCTGTAAGAGGTGTGACCAGGACTATACTCTGATTAGTACCAGGGGGGTCTGTAAGGAGTGTGACCAGGACTATACTCTGATTAGTACCAGGGGGTCTGTAAGAGGTGTGACCAGGACTATACTCTGATTAGTACCAGGGGGTCTGTAAGAAGTGTGACCAGGACTATACTCTGATTAGTACCAGGGGGTCTGTAAGAGGTGTGACCAGGACTATACTCTGATTAGTACCAGGGGGGTCTGTAAGAAGTGTGACCAGGACTATACTCTGATTAGTACCAGGGGGTCTGTAAGAGGTGTGACCAGGACTATACTCTGATTAGTACCAGGGGGTCTGTAAGAGGTGTGACCAGGACTATACTCTGATTAGTACCAGGGGGGTCTGTAAGAGGTGTGACCAGGACTATACTCTGATTAGTACCAGGGGGTCTGTAAGAGGTGTGACCAGGACTATACTCTGATTAGTACCAGGGGGTCTGTAAGAGGTGTGACCAGGACTATACTCTGATTAGTACCAGGGGGTCTGTAAGAGGTGTGACCAGGACTATACTCTGATTAGTACCAGGGGGTCTGTAAGAGGTGTGACCAGGACTATACTCTGATTAGTACCAGGGGGTCTGTAAGAGGTGTGACCAGGACTATACTCTGATTAGTACCAGGGGGTCTGTAAGAGGTGTGACCAGGACTATACTCTGATTAGTACCAGGGGGGTCTGTAAGAAGTGTGACCAGGACTATACTCTGATTAGTACCAGGGGGGTCTGTAAGAGGTGTGACCAGGACTATACTCTGATTAGTACCAGGGGGGTCTGTAAGAGGTGTGACCAGGACTATACTCTGATTAGTACCAGGGGGGTCTGTAAGAGGTGTGACCAGGACTATACTCTGATTATTACCAGGGGGGTTTGTAAGAGGTGTGACCAGGACTATACTCTGATTAGTACCAGGGGGGTCTGTAAGAGGTGTGACCGTGCACTCTGAGTGATTCAGTAACAGGGGGAACAATAAATGATTGATTTAGTTTATGCGTGTTTTTCTTGCCAGAGCCAAACTGAGTTTAAACGGGCCACATTGTCTTCCCAGCTGATTAGCATGCTCATACATAATAGAGTGATTATTGACTAATCAATGAACTTTAATCACAACCCCGTAAATCTGACAATAGCCAAAACAAATCAGGACTTAGCCTCTAAGATTTTGACACCTAGCCATGAAGGTGCATTAATGAGCTCTATTGACAGTCAACCTCTGTTTCTGCAGCACTGTTACGAACCCCGTGTCAACCTCTGTTTCTGCAGCACTGTTACGAACCCCGTGGCTTTAAAAGTCTAGGGTGGATGGAAAAGAGACCCGTAACGTAACTCATGCAAATTAGAATCGTGACACGGAAACAGTGAGAACAAAAATACACCGACAACCATAAGCTACCGTCAAACACAAAACGTTTATTATGAACACACGGTAAAGGTTTGGGAAAAAGGGCTGAGCAGGACCCAAGGAATGAAACAATAATGTCAAAAACCCCTAAACTGATCTTGCCTGCCTCAAGAACCGCTAAGCTACTGCTAGTCATACAAAAATACAGTGGGTGGTCCGCTCAGGTCTAACTAGTGTTTTTAGACAATGTTCTTCCTACGGGTAATGTACGCCCAAGGGCAACTTGCTAAATCCCCCTTTTCCCAGGAACACACAACATAGTTACCATATGGAGTAACCAGCAAATTAGTGAGTACACAAAAAACAGGACACCACAGTATCCATACTCACATACAAAAAGAGTCTCTGTCAGCAAACACAACTGACTGGCTTTTAAAACAATGGGATGTGTGATGCGAGTGAAAAACCAGAAACAGGTGGTGCAATGCAGAGGAATGTCCACTGATTGGTCCACCTCAGCAATCAGCAGAGGAATGTCCACTGATTGGTCCAACTCAGCAATCAGCAGACAAATCGGATGTCGGACAGGTGGGACACCCCAACGACCACCAATCAGGAACATACAGGACACCTGTGATTAGGGCAGAAGGAGAGGAAAAACACAAAAACACACACAGGATACCTGTATCCATAACAACACATACAGGATACCTGTATCCATAACAACACATACAGGATACCTGTATCCATAACAACACACACAGGATACCTGTATCCATAACAACACACACAGGATACCTGTATCCATAACAACACACACAGGATACCTGTATCCATAACAACACACACAGGATACCTGTATCCGTAACATGTTTTTTATGTTTTTACTCACCACCGGAGCAGTAATCCTTCACAGAGGAAAGGCCTCTGGGTACCTGGTGGCCACACACATAATCGTCAACAGAAACTGGTTACCAGATTTTGTCTTTGGTAATGGTCCAACACAATCAACCATCACCTGTTCGAATGGTTCACCTATGGCAGGTATGGGACAAAGAGGCGCGGGAGGAATAACCTGGTTCGGTTTCCCAGTTACCTGACAGGTGTGGCAAGTCCGACAGAACTGAGCCACATCTTGTTTTAAACCGGGCCAAAAGAAATTTTGCAAAACCCATAAGTCTTGATGACTCCCAGATGTCCGGACCACTGGTGATCATGAGCGAGGGATAAAACATTTTGTCGAAAGGCTGTAGGAATCACTATTTGGTAAACAGCATTCCAATCTCCGCCAGCGTCAACATGGGATGTCCATTTACGCATGAGGAGATTACCATCAATTAAGTATGCCGTGTTTTTCTTCTTTAGCTCCTCCTCTGAGACAACACTGGAAAAACATTTAGCCAGGCTAATGTCAACCTTTTGGTTAGCGATCAGCTGCTCACCAGTGACTGGTAACTGTATTGCCTCAGCAACAAGTTCCACATCCTTCTTCCTTTCTCTGGGCTGTTGGTCAGACCGCACCAGCTTACCAGAGGATAGCACCCGAGCTATCCTCTGGGTCACACTCTCTGAATAGAATCGTCTTCGACAAATCTATCACGTCATCACACTTGTCGTGCTTGAGCATGTGTGACAGCACAAGCGGGGAACACATCTGGATAACCCTGTGCCAGCTCCTCGGAGAGAGACTGGTCACTTTTATCCAATACCTCCAATACTGGTATCACCTTTCCTCCGGCAATATCGTTGGCCATTATAAATGTCACACCTTTTACTGGCAACATAGGACGTACTCCAGCTCTGAACAATCCACTGACTAACTCAGAGTGTACGTTCACAAAGTGCAATGGCACTGGGACGAATCCCATTTCAATTCCTTGTACTAACACACTGGAACCACAATATGTATTATTGGACAAGGGCAACACATCAGATAGTATGAACGACTGCGTCAGTATCTCTGAGGATTCTAACCGGACGCTGAGACGCTTCGTCATCTGATATGGAAACAAACCCCTCAAAAATGAACGGTTCATAACTGCTACTCTAACATTCACTAATGAGGCATTTGTTTTGATTCCGGCCTTACAACCGTACGAATCAACCCAACACCTGTTTGCGGCCTAGCGTTGCAGAGGCATCCCCTGTTTGCGTTTTAGCAGAAAGCAATCATTAACCATATGAAGAACACAGGGAAACATACCACCTCTGTTTCTGCAGCACATGGGTTAGCCCCATTCCACACAGTGCGTTAGCCCCATTCAACACAGTGCATTAGCCCCATTCAACACAGTGCGTTAGCCCCATTCAACACAGTGCATTAGCCCCATTCAACACAGTGCGTTAGCCCCATTCAACACAGTGCATTAGCCCCATTCAACACAGTGCATTAGCCCCATTCAACACAGTGCATTAGCCCCATTCAACACAGTGCGTTAGCCCCATTCAACACAGTGCGTTAGCCCCATTCAACACAGTGCGTTAGCCCCATTCAACACAGTGCGTTAGCCCCATTCAACACAGTGCATTAGCCCCATTCAACACAGTGCGTTAGCCCCATTCAACACAGTGCGTTAGCCCCATCCAACACAGTGCGTTAGCCCCATTCAACACAGTGCGTTAGCCCCATCCAACACAGTGCATTAGCCCCATTCAACACAGTGCATTAGCCCCATTCAACACAGTGCGTTAGCCCCATTCAACACAGTCCGTTAGCCCCATTCAACACAGTGCGTTAGCCCCATTCAACACAGTGCGTTAGCCCCATTCAACACAGTGCGTTAGCCTCATTCAACACAGTGTGTTAGCCCCATTTCTGTCTCACACACACAAACACACACGCACACACGCACACACACACACACACATCCGACAGTCACTTAATTCCAATCAGGTGATTCGGAACTCTGAAGAACCTGACTTTGAACTCATTAATTGATTTCACAGGGAGTCAGTCTAAAACTAGGCAACGCAAGGAAGGAAGTAGAAACCGCTGGTCGGAGCTTCTGCAGACATAACACCAGTAGGATAACAGGAGGCCTGAGGCACTGAGAGGAATTAAAATTAAACACCACCAGCCAATGATATCCTCTGATGGTCAGGACCCAAACGTCCTAGTTGTAATTTTTTTTGGTGTACGCCTTGATATCTTAACTAATTTGTAAGCGCCGCCTCACGTTCATCCTAGACCTTTAGACTGCGGAGAAGAATACATATTTATCCCATCGAGACACGGAGAATGAAGAACAAGTCTTCTTCTTCTTTTACAACAGCACGAGGGCATCACATTCACAGCAAGCTGGTTGTATTCACCAATCAGCAACCACTGGGTAAAACTACACATCAATACAACACACATAACTATTAATCTAATCGTGTTTATCCTTCAGTAAATCCTTGGGTGACAGAAGGTTTCACCAAAAACAGAGACCAGGCTGTGTTTCTGAGTTAGTTAATTTGAGGAAGATGATAAAACTAAACTCATGCCCTGTCAATCAGTGTTAACCCTGTCAGTCCCGAGACCCCAGCGAAAAAAATTGTTTTTAATTTATCTGACTTTCACCTGCCTGCATTCACAGCCTTGATATTTAGCCTCACAATGAAGTGTTTTACCGTTTTCCTTTTAGGACAAGCGGGGCTCCAAGTATAACAGAACACAAAATAATTAAAAAATAAGGTCAGCCAAATGGAAAAAAAACTGATAATTTTTTTTGGGTACCAACGGATGCAGAAGAAACGGACGAATCCAAGTCTGTAGCTCCGACCCTGTTTAAAAAGGGGGTTATGAGTCCAAAAGGTGCCGGCGTCGCGGTGGGACTGATTGGGTTGATGTTTGAGCATGGCCGGTCATGATGGTGTCCCCAGAGTAGTGGGTATCAGCTATTAGTCTTACTGCCTGGCCACCAGCCACAGCTAAACCAGGACAGGAAACCAAACACACACTTCACTGGGAGGCGGCAGGTGTTGACAGCATGAAGAATGAGTTGATATCTTTCTGAGAGATAATACACATTTTTACACTAGACTAGGACACATCATTAACTAAAATCTATTTTAGACTAGGAGACATCATAGACTCAAATCTCTTTTAGACTAGGAGACATCATTAACTAAAATCTCTCATTCGTATCTCTTATCTACATACCTGTGGAAGATTAGTTAAACCTGAACAGAACTTTTAACGGTTAAAGAAGCATTTATAAACCCCGTCGTAGGGCCTTTACGGCTGCATCAGAAATCATTCATGAACAAATATAATTTTCTGTAACGGGTGACAAAAGCGTTAGCATTAGGGACCCAATGCAGCAAGTCAACAATTTAGACTAACATAATTGTTGTTTAATTATATGACAGACAGGATTCCAAATGGTTCAGATATTCTTATCTCCATAACACTATTTTAGCAGGAGATGATCAGGAAGGTCAGACGGCCACTCAGGACTACAAGGTGTTTGTAAACACTCTAAATCAGTCATTTGGAAATGTTTGGAAAGTAAATTTGATGTTTTGTGCGCAGCGAAGACATCATGTCGAATCGAATCATGCTTTTCATATTTTTTTAATGTAAATACTGGTTTTTCAAAGCGTCCTGTAATTGGTGTGAGCCATATTAAAATGCCATCTATAATTAGAAGAATGTCTTCTAAATGTCATTGTGAAATTAAAAACAATTCAAACTGGCAAACGATTTTTCAATCACTGAAGTTTTGTCCAGGTACTGATTCCTATCCATCACTAATGTCACTGACAAAGCACACGCCTTGCATCCTAACATCGTAGCGCAGCAGGAGAGAGGGGTTTTGTCGCTCTAGCACATTCAGAGATCGAGTAAAATAGTTCATCAATTTTAAACAAACAAAAAAAACACTTTCTGTTTGTCCTACATGGACAAGATTCACATGAAATGCAAGGCGAGTTCCTAAGGAGTTCAGGAAGCCAAGCCTGAGTGACGTTCACAGTGGTGAAAAAAAAGTGAGTATGAAAAAAAGAACTAACTGTAAGTCGCTCTGGATAAGAGCGTCTGCTATAATGACTAAAATGTAAAATGTATGATATGGTGGGGAGCCAGTGTCCGGTTTGGAGAATGAAGCCATTAGCTCTGCTGGTCGGCTACTGCGTAGCAACCTAGCGTTGCAAAAAGCCCTGGTCTGCCCTAGAAAGCCTATTTTAGTGCATTCGGAAAGTATTCAGACAGGCTTATTCTAAAATTGATTAAATTGTTTTTTTCCCCCTCATTAATCTGCACACAATACCCCATAATGACAAAGCAAAAACAGGTTTTTAGAATTTTTTGCAAATGTAAAAACAGAAATATCACATTTACATAAGCATTCAGACCCTTTACTCAGTACTTTGTTGAAGCACCTTTGGCAGCGATTACAGCCTTGAGTCTTCTTGGGTATGACGCTACAAGCTTGGCACACCTGTATTTGGGGAGCTTCTCCCATTCTTCTCTGCAGATCCTCTCAATCTCTGTCAGGTTGGAAGGGGAGAGTTGCTTCACAGCTATTTTCAGGTCTCTCCAGAGATGTTAGATCGGGTTCAAGTCCGGGCCACACAAGGACATTCAGAGACTTGTCCCAATGCCACTTCTGCGTTGTTTTGGCTGTGTGCTTAGGGTTGTTGTCCTATTGGAAGGTGAACCTTCACCCCAGCCACCCCAGGCAGACATTTTCAAAGAGAGAGACCTTTATGCACATTTTCTCTAACACTCTCAGGGTCTGACCAGGACGACGACGGCTGTGATCGGGTGATTTGAAGGAGTCAGGAGCAGGAGGACAAATCACAGAATTAAAGGTTTATTGCGAACACAGTAGTACGCAGCAATGCGTCAAACACTTCAGTGCGGAAAAACAGGCGCACTGGAAAACCACGAAGCACACGGGTGAAAATAACCCAGTGATACAAAATAACAAAGAGCTCCACCGAGCTTCTCTCTCCTCCACAATAAACAATCACACACAAAGACAAGGGGGCAGAGGGAACACTTATACAGGTACTGATGAGGGGGATATGAACCAGGTGTGTGTAATAAACAAGACAAAACAAATGGAATGATGAGATGAGGAGCGTCAGTGGCTAGAAGGCCGGTGACGACGAACGCCGAAGCCTGCCCGAACCAGGAGAGGTGGCAGCTTCGGAGGGAGTCGTGACAACAGCCCTCCAGGACCTTATTGACTGGTGTGACAGTGCACTGCTGGAGTTGAAGGTCTCCAAGACTAAGGAAATGGTTGTTGACTTCAGGAGGAAGTCCCCCAGGATGGACCAGGCGATTATCCATGGTGAGGAGGTGGACATTGTGGACCAGTGTAAACATCTTGGTACCTGTGTGGCTCAGCGGTCTAAGGCACTGAATCTCAGTGCTTGAGGCGTCACTACAGACCCCCCTGGTTCGATTCCAGGCTGTATCACAACCGGCCGTGATTGGGAGTCCCATAGGGCGGCGCGCAATTGGCCCAGCTTCGTCCGGGTTTGGCCGGTGTAGGCCGTCATTGTAAATAAGAATTTGTTCTTAACTGACTTGCCTAGTTAAATAAAGGTAAAATAAATAAATAAATAAATAAAATCTTCGATAACACCCTGAAAACCCAGACGCCATCATCAAAAAGCTCAGGAAACTGAATTCATTCAGTGTCCACAAATCAATATTGCAAACCTTTTCCAGTTCTTTCATCGATAGCGTTCTGTGTTTATCCTTCGTCTGCTGGTTCACACCCCTTTCTGTCAAGAACCGCCTCCAAGCCATCGTGAACACCCGCTGCCAGATCACCGGGGTGCCTCTCAGAAGTCTGGCTTCATTCTTTGAGCAGCAGGCATCCTGGGGGACAGCACCCATGTCCTCAACCCACAGTTCCAACTGCTCCCCCCTGCGCTGTGTCAAGGGCTCCACCAATAGGAGCAGGACCTGGTTTGTGTCCGAGGCCATCCGCCAGGTTAACAGCACCATTAAGGAAGACCTAGGGACTATTCTGGAGATAGTTCAGCCCTGCAAATTAATTAAGGACTGTAACTACCATGAGCTATTCGTTTCGTAAATTGCACCATGCACCCTTAACTGATGCCTTATTAAGTGGCTATTTTTCTCTTTTATACTGTTAGTGTGTGTTTACCCTGTCAGCCCCAAATTAATTGCTCCTTGGGGATTAATAAAGTTATATTGTATTGTATAAACATACAAATACGGTGAAATCTTATAGTTAGTCGTTTTATAATACTATCTTTAGAAAGCATGTAAGCAATTTCAAGCCTTATTCATACCGTTTTGTTGAAGAGGAAATACATCATATAAAATATTTCATATTTTCATATTTTATCATATTTGTACAGTGTACATGAGCTTGTGGCCTCAACATTTGACCACACCTCAGCAATGTATAACAATTTTCACCAGAAAGGTGAGATTTGAACCTTTCTTGGACTATGCAGCATTACTAGTTATTGTTTATGGCCTCCTCATGATAAATAGGCCTAATTACTATTGGGGATTACATAGATTATATTTTAGATTAGATTTAAGAGGTTTAACCTAGGAGCTGTGTGGGCGTTATCTTGACATTCGGTTGTCTCAAATTGCACCCTTATCCCTATATCGTGCACTCCTTTTAATCAGAGCCCTATGGGCCATGGTCAAAAGTAGTGCACTACATAGGGAATAGGGTGCCATTTGGGACACATTTTAATAACTCTGTCTAAAACCTACAGAGCAAACAATGCTAATAGAACAGAGGCTTGAGGGCCTTCTGACAGATACTTCCTCACAAAACTACATAGCCTTTAGTTCTGTAATTAATGAATGTAATTCTTGATCTCTTTTTAATTAATTTGTGTTGATCTAATTAAGGCCTGTGCTTCTAATTCCTTAATGAGACACGCTGCTGTAACTTCACATAGATGATAAAGTAGAGGGGGTGGGGAGGAGAGAAGACATGGACTAATGTAGAGGGAGTAGAGAGGAGAGAAGACATAGAGAGGGAGGTAAAGGAGACAGGAAGAGAGAAGAGGTAGATAAAGGAGTCAGGAAGTGAGAAGAGGGAGATAATGGAGACAGAAAGAGAGAAGTGGGAGATAAAGGAGACAGGAAGAGAGAAGAGGGAGATCAAGGAGTCAGGAAGAGAGAAGAGGGAGATCAAGGAGACAGGAAGAGTGAAGAGGGAGATAAATTAGACAGGAAGACAGAAGAGGGAGATAAAGGAGACAGGAAGAGAGAAGAGGGAGATAATTGAGACAGGAATACAGAAGAGGGAGATAAAGGAGACAGGGAGAGAGAAGAGGGAGATAAAGGAGACAGGAAGAGAGAAGAGGGAGATAAAGGAGAAGGGAAGAGAGAAGAGGGAGATAAAGGATACAGGAAGAGAGAATAGGGAGATAAAGAAGACAGGAAGACAGAAGAGGGAGATAAAGGAGACAGGAAGAGAGAAGAGGGAGATAAAGGAGTCATGAAGAGGGAAGAGGGAGATAAAGGAGACAGGAAGAGAGAAGTGGGAGATAAAGAATATAGGAAGGAGAAGGTGGAGATAAAGGAGACAGGAAGAGAGAAGAGGGAGATAAAGGAGACAGGAAGAGAGAAGAGGGAGATAAAGGAGACAGGAAGAGAGAAGAGGGAGTTAAAGGAGTCAGGAAGAGAGAAGAGGGAGATAAAGGAGACAGGAAGATAGAAGAGGGAGATAAAGGAGCCAGGAAGAGAGAAGTGGGTGATAAAGGAGACATGAAGAGGGAAGAGGGAGATAAAGGAGACATGAAGAGGGAAGAGGGAGATAATGGAGACAGGAAGAGAGAAGAGGGAGATAAAAAAGATAGGAAGGAGAAGGTGGAGATAAAGGAGTCAGGAGAGAGAGAGGGGAGATAAAGGAGACAGGGGGAGAGAAGAGGGAGATAAATGAGTCAGGAAGAGAGAAGAGGGAGATAAAAGAGCCAGTAAGAGAGAAGAGGGAGATAAAGGAGACAGGAAGAGAGAAGAGGGAGATAAAGGAGTCAGGAAGACAGAAGAGGGAGATAAAGGAGACAGGAAGAGAGAAGAGGGAGATAAAGGAGACAGGAAGAGAGAAGAGGGAGATAAAGGAGTCAGGAAGAGAGAAGAGGGAGATAAAGAAGTCAGGAAGAGAGAAGAGTGAGATAAAGGAGACAGGAAGAGAGAAGAGGGAGATAAAGGAGACAGGAAGACAGAAGAGGGAGATAAAAGGGACAGGAAGAGAGAAGAGGGAGATAAAGGAGACAGGAAGAGAGAATAGGGAGATAAAGGAGTCAGGAAGAGAGAAGAGGGAGATAAAGGAGACAGGAAGAGAGAAGAGGGAGATAAAGGAGAAGGGAAGAGAGAATGGGGAGATAATGGAGACAGGAAGAGAGAAGTGGGAGATAAAGAAGATAGGAAGGAGAGGGTGGAGATAAAGGAGACAGGAAGAGAGAAGAGGGAGATAATGGAGACAGGAAGAGAGAAGTGGGAGATAAAGGAGACAGGAAGAGAGAAGAGGGAGATCAAGGAGTCAGGAAGAGAGAAGAGGGAGATAAAGGAGACAGGAAGAGAGAAGAAGGAGTGTTACGGATACAGGTATCCTGTGTCTTTTTGTGTTTTTCCTCTCCTTCTGCCCTAATCACAGGTGTCCTGTATGTTCCTGATTGGTGGTCGTTGGGGTGTCTGCTGATTGCTAAGGTGGACCAATCAGTGAACATTCCTCTGCATTGCACCACCTGTTGCTGGTTTTTTTAATCACACATCCCATTGTATAAAAGCCAGTCAGTTGTGTTTGTTGTTAGAGACTATTTCCGTATGTGAGTATGGATACTGTGGTGTCCTGTGTTTTGTTTACTCACTAAGTTGCTGGTTACTCTGTTTGGTAACTTTGTTAGAGACTATTTTCGTATGTGAGTATGGATACTGTGGTGTCCTGTGTTTTGTGTACTCACTCATTTGCTGATTACTCTGTTTGGTAACTTTGTGTGTTTCTGGGAAAAGGGGAGTTTAAGCAAGTTGCCCTTGGGCGTACATTACCCGTAGGAAGAAATCTGTCTAAAAACACTAGTTAGACCTGAGCGGACCACCCCCTGTACTTTTGTATGATTAGCAGTAGCTTAGCGGTTCTTGAGGGAGGCAAGATCAGTTTAGTTTTTTTTTACACTATTGTTTCATTTCTTGGGTCCTGCTCAGCCCTTTTTCCCAAACCTTTACCGTGTGTTCAGCAATAAACCTTTTATGTTTGACGGTAGTTTATGGTTGTCGTGTAGTTTTTGTTCTCATTGTTCCATGTCATCATCCTAATTTGCATGAATTATGTTACGGGTCCCATGTCCATCCACCCTAGACGTTTAAAGCCACGGGGTTCGTAACATAATGTGGGGGCTCGTCTGGGATTTATCTCATTGATACTCATGCAAATTAGTTAGTGTCTGGTTCAGTGTTGAGCTTGGCAGCTGTAACTACCTGTTTTTTTTGTGTTCAGTATTCGACGGCTCGTGTTGCTAGTTTAGGATGGCTACTTTTGAGTTGGATGCATTTTTTGGAAAACCCTACGTGGAGGTTTTTGAGAATTGCCGCAGAGTGGATCTACAGGCTTTGGCTGACCACTTTTCTGTACCCATATCAAGGGTTTTAGTGAAAGCAGAAGTTAGGAAAGCAGTGTTAGAGATATTATTGAACGAGCGAGTGCTTGAATTACCGCCGCTTGACCCTGCTGCTCCTGTAGGGGATGTGGTTGCTGCTCCTGTAAGCCCGTCGGTGTCTGAGGACGAGGCTAAGGCTCCAGCCACATTGCCCCGTTTTGACCCACTCTCCCCACTGTCCGACAGTGATGCTAGGATGGATGTCCGCTCGACACGGCTCCAAATGGAGGCGGAAGAGCGGGCACAAATCAGGCAAGACAAGCTGGAGATGCGTAAAATGGAACTAAAGGCAGAACTGGAGACGCGTAAGCTAGAGGCAGAACTGGAGACGCGTAGGCTTGATCAAGAACTGGAGACGCGTAAGATGGAACTGGAGGTGCGTAAAATGGAACTGGAGGCAGAAACAGCGAGGTTAGTCGCTGCTCATACTATGCCTGCTAGTGAGCCATCCTCACCAGCTGTGTCGTCTGCTACTTTTGATATTAGTAGACAGATCACCTTGGTACCTGTGTTTAGGGAGTCAGAGGTTGATTCCTATTTCAGTGTTTTTGAACGTATAGCGGTAGCATTGAAATGGCCCGAAGAGGTATGGTGCCTATTACTTCAGTGTAAATTAACAGGTAAAGCCCAAGAGGTTCTGTCAGCGCTACCTCTTGGAGACAGCTTGAATTATGACGTGGTCAAAGCTACTGTTCTTCGTGCCTATGAGCTGGTTCCTGAGGCATATCGACAGAGATTTAGGTCTCATAAAAAGTCTCCTACTCAGACTTATGTGGAGTTTGCTAGAGACAAAGGAAATCTGTTTGACAAATGGCACAGTGCTAGTAAAGTAACTGATTTTAACTCTCTACGGGAGTTAATCTTGTTAGAAGAGTTTAAAAATTGCTTACCCGAACGCATTGTAGTTTATCTGAACGAACAGAAAGTATCCTCACTGTCGGAAGCATCTGTATTGGCAGACGAGTTTGTGTTGACGCATAAGAGCGTGTTTTCGGCTCGTACGGAGGGCAGGGCTGCGGAGTTGCTAACTTTTAGTCCTAGTCGACCAGCAGTACGTCCAGCACGCCCAAAAGATGTGCGTCACTGTTTCTATTGTCATAAGGTGGGACATATGGTTAATGATTGCTTTCTGCTTAAACGCAAACAGGGGATGCCTCAGCACGCCAGGCCGCCAACGGGTGTTGGGCTGATTCGTACGGTTGTAAGGCCGGAATCAGGACAGAGGCCTCATAGTGAATGTGGTTTGAAAGTCCCTGTCCCAGATCACAGTTATGAACCGTTCATTTTTGAGGGGTTTGTTTCTATATTGTGTTGGACCATTACCAAAGACAAAATCTGGTAACCAGTTTATGTTGACGATTATGTGTGTGGCCACCAGGTACCCAGAGGCCATTCCTCTGCGAAGGATTACTGCTCCGGTGGTGAGTAAAGCGTTGATAAAATTATTCTCAACTTTTGGGTTACCTAAGGTGATACAAACTTATCAGGGTACGAATTTCCTTTCTAAACTTTTCAAACAAGTGTTAAAATCCTTGTCAGTTACACACCGTGTGTCAAGCGCATATCACCCAGAGTCTCAGGGTGCGCTTGAACGTTGGCATCAGACACTGAAGTCTATGCTCCGTAAATATTGCTTGGAATCTGAGAAAGATTGGGATGAGGGAGTTCCTCTAGTTTTGTTTGCTGTCCGTGAGACAGTACAGGAATCCCTAGGGTTCAGCCCAGCTGAACTGGTGTTTGGACACACCATGAGAGGACCTATGAAAGTCCTTAAGGATCAGTTTTTATCACAAGAGTTGTGTGTGAAAGAAAATGTGTTGGACTACGTTAGTCGCTTTCGTGAGCGCCTACATGGTGCCTGTGCTCTAGCAAAGGAAGCGCTGTCTTCCTCACAGAAACGGATGAAACGACACTATGACACACAGGCTGTTTCTCGTTCACTGCAGCCAGGTGACCAAGTTCTTGTATTGTTGCCTGTGCCAGGAGCGTCATTGTCAGCACGTTTCTCTGGTCCTTATGTCATTGAACAAGAAGCTCTAGCTTTGTTGTTAGCTCTGCAGTACTTTGAAGTTTATGTTGGTTCCAGTGCATTACCAGTGATAGTGTATACTGACCATAACCCCTTAGTTTTTCTCCACCGGATGTACAACCAGAACCAACGCCTTATGCGTTGGGCACTTCTCGTGCAAATTATAATTTGGAGATCCGCCACAAAAAGGGGTTGGATAATGTGTTGGCAGATGCTTTGTCTCGTGTCTAATGATCTAGGTTTTTTTTTGTTATCCTGTCAGGATGATCTTTGAATTTTGGGTGTTGTGATGGTACGTGTGTCGCAAACCATTGTGGTTTGCTCTTTTAAGGGTGGGAGTGTTACGGATACAGGTATCCTGTGTCTTTTTGTGTTTTTCCTCTCCTTCTGCCCTAATCACAGGTGTCCTGTATGTTCCTGATTGGTGGTCGTTGGGGTGTCTGCTGATTGCTAAGGTGGACCAATCAGTGAACATTCCTCTGCATTGCACCACCTGTTGCTGGTTTTTTTAATCACACATCCCATTGTATAAAAGCCAGTCAGTTGTGTTTGTTGTTAGAGACTATTTCCGTATGTGAGTATGGATACTGTGGTGTCCTGTGTTTTGTTTACTCACTAAGTTGCTGGTTACTCTGTTTGGTAACTTTGTTAGAGACTATTTTCGTATGTGAGTATGGATACTGTGGTGTCCTGTGTTTTGTGTACTCACTCATTTGCTGATTACTCTGTTTGGTAACTTTGTGTGTTTCTGGGAAAAGGGGAGTTTAAGCAAGTTGCCCTTGGGCGTACATTACCCGTAGGAAGAAATCTGTCTAAAAACACTAGTTAGACCTGAGCGGACCACCCCCTGTACTTTTGTATGATTAGCAGTAGCTTAGCGGTTCTTGAGGCAGGCAAGATCAGTTTAGTTTTTTTTTACACTATTGTTTCATTTCTTGGGTCCTGCTCAGCCCTTTTTACCAAACCTTTACCGTGTGTTCAGCAATAAACCTTTTATGTTTGACGGTAGTTTATGGTTGTCGTGTAGTTTTTGTTCTCACTGTTCCATGTCATCATCCTAATTTGCATGAATTATGTTACGGGTCCCATGTCCATCCACCCTAGACGTTTAAAGCCACGGGGTTCGTAACATAATGTGGGGGCTCGTCTGGGATTTATCTCATTGATACTCATGCAAATTAGTTAGTGTCTGGTTCAGTGTTGAGCTTGGCAGCTGTAACTACCTGTTTTTTTTGTGTTCAGTATTCGACGGCTCGTGTTGCTAGTTTAGGATGGCTACTTTTGAGTTGGATGCATTTTTGGAAAACCCTACGTGGGAGGTTTTTGAGAATTGCCGCAGAGTGGATCTACAGGCTTTGGCTGACCACTTTTCTGTACCCATATCAAGGGTTTTAGTGAAAGCAGAAGTTAGGAAAGCAGTGTTAGAGATATTATTGAACGAGCGAGTGCTTGAATTACCGCCGCTTGACCCTGCTGCTCCTGTAGGGGATGTGGTTGCTGCTCCTGTAAGCCCGTCGGTGTCTGAGGACGAGGCTAAGGCTCCAGCCACATTGCCCCGTTTTGACCCACTCTCCCCACTGTCCGACAGTGATGCTAGGTTGGATGTCCGCTCGACACGGCTCCAAATGGAGGCGGAAGAGCGGGCACAAATCAGGCAAGACAAGCTGGAGATGCGTAAAATGGAACTAAAGGCAGAACTGGAGACGCGTAAGCTAGAGGCAGAACTGGAGACGCGTAGGCTTGATCAAGAACTGGAGACGCGTAAGATGGAACTGGAGGTGCGTAAAATGGAACTGGAGGCAGAAACAACGAGGTTAGTCTCTGCTCATACTATGCCTGCTAGTGAGCCATCCTCACCAGCTGTGTCGTCTGCTACTTTTGATATTAGTAGACAGATCACCTTGGTACCTGTGTTTAGGGAGTCAGAGGTTGATTCCTATTTCAGTGTTTTTGAACGTATAGCGGTAGCATTGAAATGGCCCGAAGAGGTATGGTGCCTATTACTTCAGTGTAAATTAACAGGTAAAGCCCAAGAGGTTCTGTCAGCGCTACCTCTTGGAGACAGCTTGAATTATGACGTGGTCAAAGCTACTGTTCTTCGTGCCTATGAGCTGGTTCCTGAGGCATATCGACAGAGATTTAGGTCTCATAAAAAGTCTCCTACTCAGACTTATGTGGAGTTTGCTAGAGACAAAGGAAATCTGTTTGACAAATGGCACATTGCTAGTAAAGTAACTGATTTTAACTCTCTACGGGAGTTAATCTTGTTAGAAGAGTTTAAAAATTGCTTACCCGAACGCATTGTAGTTTATCTGAACGAACAGAAAGTATCCTCACTGTCGGAAGCATCTGTATTGGCAGACGAGTTTGTGTTGACGCATAAGAGCGTGTTTTCGACTCGTACGGAGGGCAGGGCTGCGGAGTTGCTAACTTTTAGTCCTAGTCGACCAGCAGTACGTCCAGCACGCCCAAAAGATGTGCGTCACTGTTTCTATTGTCATAAGGTGGGACATATGGTTAATGATTGCTTTCTGCTTAAACGCAAACAGGGGATGCCTCAGCACGCCAGGCCGCCAACGGGTGTTGGGCTGATTCGTACGGTTGTAAGGCCGGAATCAGGACAGAGGCCTCATAGTGAATGTGGTTTGAAAGTCCCTGTCCCAGATCACAGTTATGAACCGTTCATTTTTGAGGGGTTTGTTTCTATATCAGATGACGAAGCGTCTCAGCGTCCAGTTAGAATCCTCAGAGATACTGGTGCGGCGCAGTCGTTCATACTAGCTGATGTGTTGCCCTTGTCCCATAATACATATTGTGGTTCCAGTGTGTTAGTACAAGGAATTGAAATGGGATTCGTCCCAGTGCCATTGTACTTTGTGAACGTACACTCTGAGTTAGTCAGTAGAGTGTTCAGAGTTGGCGTACGTCCTATGTTGCCAGTAAAAGGTGTGACATTTATAATGGGCAACGATATTGCCGGAGGAAAGGTGATACCCGTATTGGAGGTATTGGATAAAAGTGACCAGTCTCTCTCCGAGGAGCTGGCACAGGAGTTATCCAGATGTGTTCCCGCTTGTGCTGTCACACGTGCTCAAGCACGACAAGCGGGTGAAGTGATAGATTTGTCGAACACGATTCTATTCAGAGAGTGTGACCCAGAGGATAGTTCGGGTGCTACCTCTGGTAAGCTGGTGCAGTCTGACCAACAGTCCAGAGAAAGGAAGAAGGATGTGGAACTTGTTGCTGAGGCAATACAGTTACCAGTTACTCGTGCGCAGCTGATCGCTAACCAAAGGTTGACATTAGCCTGGCTAAATGTTTTTCTAGTGTTGTCTCAGAGGAGGAGCTAAAAGAAGAAAAACATGGCATACTATTGATGGTAATCTCCTCATGCGTAAATGGACATCCCATGTTGACGCTAGGCGGAGATTGGAATGCTGTTTACCAAATAGTGATTCCTACAGCCTTTCGACAAAACGTTTTATCCCTCACTCATGATCACCAGTGGTCCGGACATCTGGGAGTCACCAAGACTTATGATCGAGTTTTGCGACATTTCTTTTGGCCTGGTTTAAAACAAGATGTGGCTCAGTTCTGTCGGACTTGCCACACCTGTCAAGTAACTGGGAAACCGAACCAGGTTATTTCCCCGCGCTCTTTGTCCCATACCGGCCATAGGTGAACCATTCGAACATGTGATGGTTGATTGTGTTGGACCATTACCAAAGACAAAATCTGGTAACCAGTTTATGTTGACGATTATGTGTGTGGCCACCAGGTACCCAGAGGCCATTCCTCTGCGAAGGATTACTGCTCGGTGGTGAGTAAAGCGTTGATAAAATTCTTCTCAACTTTTGGGTTACCTAAGGTGATACAAACTGATCAGGGTACGAATTTCCTTTCTAAACTTTTCAAACAAGTGTTAAAATCCTTGTCAGTTACACACCGTGTGTCAAGCGCATATCACCCAGAGTCTCAGGGTGCGCTTGAACGTTGGCATCAGACACTGAAGTCTATGCTCCGTAAATATTGCTTGGAATCTGAGAAAGATTGGGATGAGGAGTTCCTCTAGTTTTGTTTGCTGTCCGTGAGACAGTACAGGAATCCCTAGGGTTCAGCCCAGCTGAACTGGTGTTTGGACACACCATGAGAGGACCTATGAAAGTCCTTAAGGATCAGTTTTTATCACAAGAGTTGTGTGTGAAAGAAAATGTGTTGGACTACGTTAGTCGCTTTCGTGAGCGCCTACATGGTGCCTGTGCTCTAGTAAAGGAAGCGCTGTCTTCCTCACAGAAACGGATGAAACGACACTATGACACACAGGCTGTTTCTCGTTCACTGCAGCCAGGTGACCAAGTTCTTGTATTGTTGCCTGTGCCAGGAGCGTCATTGTCAGCACGTTTCTCTGGTCCTTATGTCATTGAACAAGAAGCTCTAGCTTTGTTGTTAGCTCTGCAGTACTTTGAAGTTTATGTTGGTTCCAGTGCATTACCAGTGATAGTGTATACTGACCATAACCCCTTAGTTTTTCTCCACCGGATGTACAACCAGAACCAACGCCTTATGCGTTGGGCACTACTTGTCGTGCAAATTATAATTTGGAGATCCGCCACAAAAAGGGGTTGGATAATGTGTTGGCAGATGCTTTGTCTCGTGTCTAATGATCTAGGTTTTTTTTTGTTATCCTGTCAGGATGATCTTTGAATTTTGGGTGTTGTGATGGTACGTGTGTCGCAAACCATTGTGGTTTGCTCTTTTAAGGGTGGGAGTGTTACGGATACAGGTATCCTGTGTCTTTTTGTGTTTTTCCTCTCCTTCTGCCCTAATCACAGGTGTCCTGTATGTTCCTGATTGGTGGTCGTTGGGGTGTCTGCTGATTGCTAAGGTGGACCAATCAGTGAACATTCCTCTGCATTGCACCACCTGTTGCTGGTTTTTTAAATCACACATCCCATTGTATAAAAGCCAGTCAGTTGTGTTTGTTGTTAGAGACTATTTCCGTATGTGAGTATGGATACTGTGGTGTCCTGTGTTTTGTTTACTCACTAAGTTGCTGGTTACTCTGTTTGGTAACTTTGTTAGAGACTATTTTCGTATGTGAGTATGGATACTGTGGTGTCCTGTGTTTTGTGTACTCACTCATTTGCTGATTACTCTGTTTGGTAACTTTGTGTGTTTCTGGGAAAAGGGGAGTTTAAGCAAGTTGCCCTTGGGCGTACATTACCCAAAGGAAGAAATCTGTCTAAAAACACTAGTTAGACCTGAGCGGACCACCCCCTGTACTTTTGTATGATTAGCAGTAGCTTAGCGGTTCTTGAGGCAGGCAAGATCAGTTTAGGTTTTTTTTACACTATTGTTTCATTTCTTGGGTCCTGCTCAGCCCTTTTTCCCAAACCTTTACCGTGTGTTCAGCAATAAACCTTTTATGTTTGACGGTAGTTTATGGTTGTCGTGTAGTTTTTGTTCTCACTGTTCCATGTCATCATCCTAATTTGCATGAATTATGTTACGGGTCCCATGTCCATCCACCCTAGACGTTTAAAGCCACGGGGTTCGTAACAAGGAGATAAAGGAGAGAGAAGAGGGAGATAAAGGAGACAGGAAGAGAGAAGAGGGAGATAAAGGAGACAGGAAGAGAGAAGAGGGAGATAAAGGAGACAGGAAGAGAGAATAGGGAGATAAAGGAGACAGGAAGAGAGAGGGAGATAAAGGAGACATGAAGAGGGAAGAGGGAGATAAAGGAGACAGGAAGAGAGAAGAGGGAGATAAAGAATATAGGAAGGAGAAGGTGGAGATAAAGGAGACAGGAAGAGGGAGATAAAGGAGACAGGAAGACAGAAGAGGGAGATAAAGGAGACAGGAAGAGAGAAGAGGGAGATAAAGGAGACATGAAGAGGGAAGAGGGAGATAAAGGAGACAGGAAGAGAGAAGTGGGAGATAAAGAATATAGGAAGGAGCAGGTGGAGATAAAGGAGACAGGAAGAGAGAGAGGGAGATAAAGGAGATAGGAAGAGAGAAGAAGGAGATAAAGGAGTCAGGAAGAGAGAAGAGGGAGATAAAGAAGATAGGAAGGAGAAGGTGGAGATAAAGGAGACAGGAAGAGAGAAGAGGGAGATAATGGAGACAGGAAGAGAGAAGTGGGAGATAAAGGAGATAGGAAGAGAGAAGAGGGAGATCAAGGAGTCAGGAAGAGAGAATAGGGAGATCAAGGAGACAGGAAGAGAGAAGAGGGAGATAAAGGAGACAGGAAGAGAGAAGAGGGAGATAAACGAGACAGGAAGAGAGAAGAGGGAGATAAAGGAGACAGGAAGAGAGAAGATGGAGATAAATGAGACGGGAAGAGAGAAGAGGGAGATAAAGGAGACAGGAAGAGAGAAGAAGGAGATAAAGGAGAAAGGAAGAGAGAAGAGGGAGATAATCGAGACAGGAAGAGAGAAGAGGGAGATAAAGGAGACAGGAAGAGAGAATAGGGAGATAAAGGAGAAAGGAAGACAGAAGAGGGAGATAAAGGAGACAGGAAGAGAGAAGAGGGAGATAAAGGAGACAGGAAGAGAGAAGAGGGAGATAAAGAATATAGGAAGGAGAAGGTGGAGATAAAGGAGACAGGAAGA
Organism: Coregonus clupeaformis; assembly: GCF_020615455.1. Lineage (NCBI taxonomy): Eukaryota > Metazoa > Chordata > Actinopteri > Salmoniformes > Salmonidae > Coregonus > Coregonus clupeaformis. The sequence continues at coordinate 43,275,198 of NC_059196.1, forward strand.
GAGAAGAGGGAGATAAAGGAGATGGGAAGAGAGAAGAGGGAGATAAAGGAGACATGAAGAGGGAAGGGGGAGATAAAGGAGACATGAAGAGGGAAGAGGGAGATAATGGAGACAGGAAGAGAGAAGTGGGAGATAAAGGAGACAGGAAGATAGAAGATGGAGATAAAGGAGACAGGAAGAGAGAAGAGGGAGATAAAGGAGACAGGAAGAGAGAAGAGGGAGATAAAGAAGACAAGAAGAGAGAAGAGGGAGATAAACGAGATAGGAAGAGAGAAGATGGAGTTAAAGGAGACAGGAAGATAGAAGGTGGAGATAAAGGAGTCAGGAGAGAGAGAGGGGAGATAAAGGAGACCGGAAGAGAGATGAGGGAGATAATGGAGACAGGAAGAGAGAAGAGGGAGATAAAAGAGCCAGTAAGAGAGAAGAGGGAGATAAAGGAGACAGGAAGAGAGAGGAGGGAGATAAAGGAGACAGGAAGGGGAGAGTGGAGATAAAGAAGATAGGAAGGAGAAAGTGGAAATAAAGGAGTCAGGAAGAGAGAAGAGGGAGATAAAGAAGACAGGAAGGCGAAAGTGGAAATAAAGGAGACAAGAAGAGAGAAGAGGGAGATAAAGGAGCCAGGAAGAGAGAAGTGGGAGATAAAGGAGACAGGAAGAGAGAAGAGGGAGATAAAGGAGCCAGGAAGAGAGAAGTGGGAGATAAAGGAGACAGGAAGAGAGAAGAGGGAGATAAAGGAGACAGGAAGGAGAAAGTGGAAGTAAAGGAGACAGGAAGAGAGAAGAGGGAGATAAAGGAGACAGGAAGAGAGACGAGGGAGATAAAGGAGACAGGAAGAGAGAAGGTGGAAATAAAGGAGTCAGGAAGAGAGAAGGTGGAGATAAAGGAGACAGGAAGAGAGAAGTGGGAGATAAAGGAGACAGGAAAAGAGAAGAGGGAGATAAAGGAGACAGGAAGAGAGAAGAGGGAGATAAAGGAGACAGGAAGAGAGAAGAGGGAGATAAAGGAGACAGGAAGAGAGAAGAGGGAGATAAAGGAGACAGGAAGAGAGAAGAGGGAGATAAAGGAGAAAGGAAGAGAGAAGAGGGAGATAAAGGAGACAGGAAGAGGGAAGAGGGAGATAATGGAGACAGGAAGAGAGAAGTGGGAGATAAAGAAGATAGGAAGGAGAAAGTGGAAATAAAGGAGACAGGTAGAGAGAAGAGGGAGATAAAGTAGACAGGAAGGCGAAAGTGGAAATAATGGAGAAGGGAAGAGAGAAGAGGGAGATAAAGGAGATAGGAAGAGAGAAGGTGGAGATAAAGGAGACCGGAAGAGAGATGAGGGAGATAAAGGAGTCAGGAAGAGAGAAGGTGGAGATAAAGGAGACAGGAAGAGAGAAGAGGGAGATAAAGGAGACAGGAAGAGAGAAGAGGGAGATAAAGGAGACAGGAAGAGAGAAGAGGGAGATAAAGGAGGAAGAAGAGAGAAGAGGGAGATAAACGAGACAGGAAGAGAGAAGAGGGAGTTAAAGGAGACAGGAAGATAGAAGGTGGAGATAAAGGAGACAGGAAGAGAGAAGAGGGAGATAAAGGAGACAGGAAGACAGAAGAGGGAGTTAAAGGAGTCAGGAAGATAGAAGGTGGAGATAAAGGAGACAGGAAGAGAGAAGAGGGAGATAAAGGAGACAGGAAGAGAAAAGTGGGAGATGAAGGAGACAGGAAGAGAGAAGAGGGAGATAAAGGAGACAGGAAGAGAGAAGAGGGAGATAAATGAGACAGGAAGGAGAAAGTGGAACTAAAGGAGGCAGGAAGACAGAAGAGGGAGATAAAGGAGACAGGAAGAGAGAAGAGGGAGATACAGGAGACAGGAAGAGAGAAGATGGAGATAAAGGAGACAGGAAGAGAGAAGAAGGAGATAAAGGAGACAGGAAGATAGAAGGTGGAGATAAAGGAGACAGGAAGAGAGAACAGGGAGATAAAGGAGACAGGAAGACAGAAGTGGGAGATAAAGGAGACAGGAAGAGAGAAGAGGGAGGGAAAGGAGACAGGAAGAGAGCAGAGGGAGATAAAGGAGACAGGAAGAGAGAAGAGGGAGATAAACGAGACAGGAAGAGAGAAGAGGGAGTTAAAGGAGACAGGAAGAGAGCAGAGGGAGATAAAGGAGACCGGAAGAGAGAAGAGGGAGATAAAGGAGTCAGGAAGATAGAAGGTGGAGATAAAGGAGACAGGAAGAGAGAAGAGGGAGATAAATGAGACAGGAAGGAGAAAGTGGAAATAAAGGAGGCAGGAAGAGAGAAGAGGGAGATAAAGGAGACAGGAAGAGAGAAGAGGGAGATAAAGGAGACAGGAAGAGAGAAGAGGGAGATAAACGAGACAGGAAGAGAGAAGAGGGAGTTAAAGGAGACAGGAAGAGAGCAGAGGGAGATAAAGGAGACCGGAAGAGAGAAGAGGGAGATAAAGGAGTCAGGAAGATAGAAGGTGGAGATAAAGGAGACAGGAAGAGAGAAGAGGGAGATAAATGAGACAGGAAGGAGAAAGTGGAAATAAAGGAGTCAGGAAGAGAGAAGAGGGAGATAAAGAAGACAGGAAGGCGAAAGTGGAAATAAAGGAGACAAGAAGAGAGAAGAGGGAGATAAAGGAGCCAGGAAGAGAGAAGTGGGAGATAAAGGAGACAGGAAGAGAGAAGAGGGAGATAAAGGAGCCAGGAAGAGAGAAGTGGGAGATAAAGGAGACAGGAAGAGAGAAGAGGGAGATAAAGGAGACAGGAAGGAGAAAGTGGAAGTAAAGGAGACAGGAAGAGAGAAGAGGGAGATAAAGGAGACAGGAAGAGAGACGAGGGAGATAAAGGAGACAGGAAGAGAGAAGGTGGAAATAAAGGAGTCAGGAAGAGAGAAGGTGGAGATAAAGGAGACAGGAAGAGAGAATGGGAGATAAAGGAGACAGGAAAAAGAGAAGAGGGAGATAAAGGAGACAGGAAGAGAGAAGAGGGAGATAAAGGAGACAGGAAGAGAGAAGAGGGAGATAAAGGAGACAGGAAGAGAGAAGAGGGAGATAAAGGAGACAGGAAGAGAGAAGAGGGAGATAAAGGAGAAAGGAAGAGAGAAGAGGGAGATAAAGGAGACAGGAAGAGGGAAGAGGGAGATAATGGAGACAGGAAGAGAGAAGTGGGAGATAAAGAAGATAGGAAGGAGAAAGTGGAAATAAAGGAGACAGGTAGAGAGAAGAGGGAGATAAAGTAGACAGGAAGGCGAAAGTGGAAATAATGGAGAAGGGAAGAGAGAAGAGGGAGATAAAGGAGATAGGAAGAGAGAAGGTGGAGATAAAGGAGACCGGAAGAGAGATGAGGGAGATAAAGGAGTCAGGAAGAGAGAAGGTGGAGATAAAGGAGACAGGAAGAGAGAAGAGGGAGATAAAGGAGACAGGAAGAGAGAAGAGGGAGATAAAGGAGACAGGAAGAGAGAAGAGGGAGATAAAGGAGGAAGAAGAGAGAAGAGGGAGATAAACGAGACAGGAAGAGAGAAGAGGGAGTTAAAGGAGACAGGAAGATAGAAGGTGGAGATAAAGGAGACAGGAAGAGAGAAGAGGGAGATAAAGGAGACAGGAAGACAGAAGAGGGAGTTAAAGGAGTCAGGAAGATAGAAGGTGGAGATAAAGGGAGACAGGAAGAGAGAAGAGGGAGATAAAGGAGACAGGAAGAGAAAAGTGGGAGATGAAGGAGACAGGAAGAGAGAAGAGGGAGATAAAGGAGACAGGAAGAGAGAAGAGGGAGATAAATGAGACAGGAAGGAGAAAGTGGAACTAAAGGAGGCAGGAAGACAGAAGAGGGAGATAAAGGAGACAGGAAGAGAGAAGAGAGGGAGATACAGGAGACAGGAAGAGAGAAGATGGAGATAAAAGGAGACAGGAAGAGAGAAGAAGGAGATAAAGGAGACAGGAAGATAGAAGGTGGAGATAAAGGAGACAGGAAGAGAGAACAGGGAGATAAAGGAGACAGGGAAGACAGAAGTGGAGATAAAGGAGACAGGAAGAGAGAAGAGGGAGGGAAAGGAGACAGGAAGAGAGCAGAGGGAGATAAAGGAGACAGGAAGAGAGAAGAGGGAGATAAACGAGACAGGAAGAGAGAAGAGGGAGTTAAAGGAGACAGGAAGAGAGCAGAGGGAGATAAAGGAGACCGGAAGAGAGAAGAGGGAGATAAAGGAGTCAGGAAGATAGAAGGTGGAGATAAAGGAGACAGGAAGAGAGAAGAGGGAGATAAATGAGACAGGAAGGAGAAAGTGGAAATAAAGGAGGCAGGAAGAGAGAAGAGGGAGATAAAGGAGACAGGAAGAGAGAAGAGGGAGATACAGGAGACAGGAAGAGAGAAGATGGAGATAAAGGAGACAGGAAGAGAGAAGAGGGAGATAAAGGAGACAGGAAGAGAGAAGGTGGAGATAAAGGAGACAGGAAGAGAGAAGAGGGAGATAAAGGAGACAGGAAGAGAGAAGAGGGAGATAAAGGAGACAGGAAGAGAGAAGAGGGAGATAAAGGAGAAAGGAAGAGAGAAGATGGAGATAAAGGAGACAGGAAGAGAGAAGAGGGAGATAAAGGAGACAGGAAGAGAGAAGGTGGAGATAAAGGAGACACACAATAACCCATAATGACAAAGTGAAAACATGTTTTTACAAGTGTTTGCGAATGTATTGAAAATGAAATACAGAAATATCTCATTTACATAAGTATTCACACCCCTGAGTGTTTTAGGTTATTGTCCTGCTGAAAGGTGAATTTGTCTCCCAGTGTCTGTCGGAAAGGATTTGGCCTGAGCTTAGCTCTATTCTGTTTATTTTCATCCTAAAAAACTCCCTAGTCCTTGCTGGTGACAAGCATACCCATAACACGATGCAGACACCATTATGCTTGAAAATATTAAGAGCGGTACTCAGTGTAAATATTAAGAGCGGTACTCAACATTTTTTTTGCCACAATTTTTTGCGGTTTTACTTTAGTGCCTTGTTGCAAACAGGATGTATGTTTTGGAATATTTTTATTCTGTACAAACTTCCTTCTTTTCACTCTGTCATTCATTTTAGTATTGTGGAGTAACTACAATGTTGTTGCTCCATCCTCAGTTTTCTCCCATCACAGCCATTAAACTCTGTAACTGTTTTAAAGTCACCGTTGGCCTCATGGTGAAATCCCTGAGCGGTTTCCTTCCTCTCCGGCAACTGAGTTAGGAAGGACGCCTGTATCTTTGTAGTGACTGGGTGTATTGATACACCATCCATAGTGTAATTAATAACTTCACCAGGCTCAAAGGGATATTCAATGTCTGCTTTTTTATTTATTTTTACCCATCTACCAATACGTGCCCTTCTTTGTGAGTCATTGGAAAACCTCCCTGGTCTTTGTGGTTGAATCTGTGTTTGAAATTCAGTGCTCGACTGTTAATAATTGCATGTGTGGGGGAACAGAGACGAGGTAGTCATTCAAAAATCATGTTAAACACTATTATTGTACACAGAATGAGTCAATGCAACTTATTATGTGACTTATTAAGCAATTCTTACTCCAGAACTTATTTAGGCTTGTCATAACAAAGGGGATGAATAATTATTGACTCAAGACATTTCAGCTTTTCATTTTTTATTAATTTGTAAAAATGTCTAAAAACATAAATCCAGTTTGACATTATGGGGTATTGTGTGACACAAAATGTCAATTTAATCAATTTAAAATTTAGGCTGTAATTCAACAAAATGTGGGAAAACTTTCTGTGGATACTTTCTGCCCATGGTGATGGATGAGAAATGGATTTTTTCATGCGTGTTGCACTATTTTTATACCCAACTGAAACAGGAAGCCATGGAAGGCCACAATAGAATTCCTTAAACTGAGATGAACTTACAAAAGTAGAATGTTAATGCAGATTTTATTTTGTTTGATTCTAGTTATAAGAATCTTTAGGGGTGGCAATTTTGACACTTATTTTAATTTTAATTTGTTAAAATTAATTTTTAAACAAAATATTTTTCTCCTGAACAATTGTATTATTATAAAATAATATATTTTTCAAATGTTTCTTGAACAATTTTTGCTCAGTATTTGCATTATTTATTTTATATTTTTATCAAGATGCAAATTATTTGGGAGGTGTATATATCCTGTATATATCCTTTCTCTCACATTAGAGATCAAGACTTTCCTGCAAGCAGCATAAAAAGCTTCAATAACATCAGTATAAAGGTGTTGGCAGCAGAGAGGACTCTCCCTCCCTCTCCTGCTGTTCGCACTAAACTCTAAGTAATGGAACATTACTGTACCTCTGTTCTCCAGGGGGTCAATGAGTGGGGCGTTTATACATGATCATTGAATGACCTTATATGATCATTGAATGACCTTATAGCTGGTTATAAAAAGGACATCAGAGAAGACTGTGTCACGTGGAGCGTCGTAATGAAGCAGAGCTGGTTCAGCTTCCATGTTACGGCTGATGTCTCCAATATGGAATATAATACAACATAATGTCACAGAGGTTGCGTCCCAAATGGCACCCTATTCCCTACATAGCGCACTACTTTAGACCAGAGAATGGTACCCTATTCCCTATATAGTGCACTACTTTAGACCAGAGAATGGCACCCTATTCCCTACGTAGCGCACTACTTTAGACCAGAGAATGGCACCCTATTCCCTACGTAGCGCACTACTTCCGCCCAGGGCACTGCCCTGAACTTTAGTCACTGTCACCAGCCGGCTACTACCCGGTGCTCAACCCTGCACCTTAGAGACTGCGGCCCTGTGTACTTGAACACGGTTCACTTTAATAATGATTACATACTGTTTTACTCACTTCATATGTATATACTGTATTCTAGTCATGGTTCATCCTATATAACTACTGCTGTACACACCTTTTCTATTCATATGCTGTCTATACTGCATATAAACACGCTATTATATGTATATACAGTACCAGTCAAAAGTTTGGACACACCTACTCATTCCAGGGTTTTCTTTATTTTTACTATTTTCTACATTATAGAATAATAGTGAAGAGATCAAAACTATGAAATAGCACATATGGAATCATGTAGTAACCAAAAAAAGTGTTAAACAAATCAAAATATATTTTATATTTGAGATTCTTTAAAGTAACCACCCTTTGCCTTGATGACAGCTTTGCACACTCTTGGCATTCTCTCAACCAGCTTCACCTGGAATGCTTTTCCAACAGTCTTGAAGGAGTTCCCACATATGCTGAGCACTTGTTGGCTGCTTTTCCTTCACTCTGCGGTCCGACTCATCCCAAACCATCTCAATTTGGTTGAGGTCGGGTGATTGTGGAGGCCAGGTCATCTGATGCAGCACTCCATCACTCTCCTTTTTTGGTCAAATAGCGTCTCCTTCTGATATTTCTTGTTTTCTTAATGTTTATTTTATTGTATTATGTGTGTATTGTTATTGTGTTGCTAGGTATTACTGCACTGTTGGAGCTAAAAACACAAGCATTTCGCTAGGCCTGCGATATCATCTGTAAAAGTGTGTACATAACCAATAAACTTTGATTTGACCATTGAACAGGGCCACAGGGCTCTAATCAAAAGTAGTGCACTATATGGGAATTGGGTGCCATTTGGGACAGAGACGGAGACTGGTTAAATACAATGTCCTCTGAAAGAATTGCAGACATTATGAAAAATAACCAGTGATATTTGTGATGTGAAGAAATAGAAGGATTTGAAACAATACAGATGTACGACATTCATTCTGTGCACACTGATTTAAAGTTGAACTACTTTACATTGACTTGACTGAAAGGCCAGGCCACCTGTACATGCAGGTCTAAAGTCGGTGGGGGACCTTGTATTCTAAACAGCCATGAGACACTGGGGGGGCAAGAATAGATCATGGTCCATAAGTTCACTCCAAGACCCCCAGGTCCTCAGGCCATGCCCCAGTGCTCCCTCTCTCTGTTGCATGGATAGAAAGGAGAGAGAGAGAAGGGAGAGAGAGAGAGAGAGAGAGAGAGAGAGAGAGAGAGAGAGAGAGAGAGAGAGAGAGAGAGAGAGAGAGAGAGAGAGAGAGAGAGAGAGAGAGAGAGAAGGAGAGAGAGAGAGAGAGAGAGAGAGAGAGAGAGAGAGAGAGAGAGAGAGAGAGAGAGAGAGAGAGAGAGAGAGAGAGAGAGAGAGAGAGAGAGAGAGAGAGTAGGAGAGAGAGAAGAGTGAAGAGCGAGGCGGCTGTAGCATGACAATGATCTTCGTGTCTCCATAGTTACTGACGCCTGCCAAATCTGCTCATTCTCCCAAGAGCTCTCTCTCTCTCTCTCTCTGTGGCAAAATGGTTTATATAAAAATAAAATAAAGTGTTTCTTGCCTATGCCTTTCCCCCCAAGCAGTCTGTGACTGGAGTGGACTTTTCACACACAGCAGCCAGCCAAGCAGCCAGCCAAGCAGCCAGCCAAGCAGCCAGCCAAGCAGCCAGCCAAGCAGCCAGCCAAGCAGCTAGCCAAGCAGCCAGCCAAGCAGCCAGCCAAGCAGCCAGCAGCCACATCAACAACGTCTAGGAGAAGCTGCGACATGTCCCCCTCCTCTCCTCCTCTCCTCCTCTCCTCCTCTCCTCCTCTCCTCCTCTTCTCCTCCTCCTCTCCTCCTCTCCTCCTCTCCTCCTCTCCTCCTCTGCTACAGCTAAAAGGATGTCTGTGCCCTTGGTGGATTGGGAGGTTTCATAGAACAGTGGCATTGCTGAGGCATCCATACTTTGGTCAGTACCCATGTTCCTGAAAATGGATGGCTTGACACACAATGCTTCTAGCTACGTCAGGTCAATGCTTCTAGCTACGTCAGGTCAATGCTTCTAGCTACGTCAGGTCAATGCTTCTAGCTACGTCAGGTTAATGCTTCTAGCTACGTCAGGTCAATGCTTCTAGCCATGTCAGGTCAATGCTTCTAGCTACGTCAGGTCAATGCTTCTAGCTACGTCAGGTCAATGCTTCTAGCTACGTCAGGTCAATGCTTCTAGCTACGTCAGGTCAATGCTTCTAGCTACGTCAGGTCAATGCTTCTAGCTACGTCAGGTCAATGCTTCTAGCTACGTCAGGTTAATGCTTCTAGCTACGTCAGGTTAATGCTTCTAGCTACGTCAGGTTAATGCTTCTAGCTACGTCAGGTCAATGCTTCTAGCTACGTCAGGAGGTATATTCATGGAGGAATAATTGTCTATGTGTCATTGTGCCACTGTCACAGCTCAAACCAAAATGGAAAAAATAGCAGTGAAAATATATAGAATGTCTACATTATAAAGCAATGCATACGGAAGGCTGTAATATTTGCATCCCATTATTTCAGCTGCCAATGATATCTTGCTAAGGAAAGAGAGAGAGAGTAGTAGAGAGAGAGAAAGTCAGAGAGACCTTTAGAAATATGAATTTACCGCCCTGTCCACCTCCTTTGTATCTCTAACCCAGTCGTCTGTGTGTGGTCTTAATACCTCCTAAACAATACACCACCCTGCGTAATTACAACTCAATTATTTCAATTATTAATGTAGAAAATGTGGCAGCAAACCTCATCTAATGGTTAAATACTCTCTCTCTCTCTCACACTCTCTGCCACCCTCCGTCTCTCTCCCTCTTTCATTCTCTCTCCCCTTCCCCTCTCTCTCTCTCTCTCTCTCTCTCTCTCTCTCTCTCTCTCTCTCTCTCTCTCTCTCTCTCTCTCTCTCTCTCTGTCTCTCTCTCTCTTAGTTGGTTTGTGTCTGGGCATGGACCAATGGCTGCAGCTGATTAAGAGACGTTAGGAGAGGCTACTATTTAAATCAAACACTAAACAACCCAACTAATTAGACAGAAAATACAACCATGAATATCCTTCTGAGATAGAAGCTGGTTTACACAATCAGCACCATTATTAGATAGCACCGATGGAGTAGAACTATCATTATTAGTAAGAATATCATTATTAGAAAGTAGAACATCATCATTATATAGTAGTATTATAATATTTAGACAGTAGCACCATCATTATTAGATAATAATAATAATAATAATAATAATAATAATATGCCATTTAGCAGATGCTTTTATCCAAAGCGACTTACAGTCATGCGTGCATACATTTTTGTGTATGGGTGGTCCCGGGGATGGAACCCACTGGTCCCGGGGATATATCATTTTCAGAAAGTAGTACCATCGTTATTAGAAATAGTACATCATTATTATATAGTAGTATCATCATTATTATATAGTAGTATCATCATTATTATATAGTAGTATCATCATTATTATATAGTAGTATCATCATTATTATATAGTAGTATCATCATTATTAGATAGTAGTACCATCATTATTATATAGTAGTATCATCATTATTATATAGTAGTATCATCATTATTAGATAGTAGTATCATCATTATTATATAGTAGTATCATCATTATTATATAGTAGTATCATCATTATTAGATAGTAGTATCATCATTATTATATAGTAGTATCATCATTATTAGATAGTAGTATCATCATTATTAGATAGTAGTATCATCATTATTATATAGTAGTATCATCATTATTAGATAGTAGTATCATCATTATTATATAGTAGTATCATCATTATTAGATAGTAGTATCATCATTATTATATAGTAGTATCATCATTATTATATAGTAGTATCATTATTATTATATAGTAGTATCATTATTATTAGATGGTAGTATCATCATTATTAGATAGTAGTATCATCATTATTAGATAGTAGTATCATCATTATTATATAGTAGTATCATTATTATTATATAGTAGTATCATTATTATTAGATGGTAGTTTCATTATTATTAGATGGTAGTATCATCATTATTATAGAGTAGTTTCATTATTATTAGATGGTAGTATCATTATTATTATATAGTAGTTTCATTATTATTAGATGGTAGTTTCATCATTATTATATAGTAGTATCATCATTATTAGATAGTAGTATCATCATTATTATATAGTAGTATCATCATTATTAGATGGTAGTATCATCATTATTATATAGTAGTATCATCATTATTATATAGTAGTATCATCATTATTAGATAGTAGTATCATCATTATTATATAGTAGTATCATCATTATTATATAGTAGTATCATTATTATTATATAGTAGTATCATTATTATTATTAGATGGTAGTATCATCATTATTAGATAGTAGTATCATCATTATTAGATAGTAGTATCATCATTATTATATAGTAGTATCATCATTATTATATAGTAGTATCATCATTATTATATAGTAGTATCATTATTATTATATAGTAGTATCATTATTATTAGATGGTAGTATCATCATTATTAGATAGTAGTATCATCATTATTAGATAGTAGTATCATCATTATTATATAGTAGTATCATTATTATTATATAGTAGTATCATTATTATTATATAGTAGTATCATTATTATTAGATGGTAGTATCATTATTATTAGATGGTAGTATCATCATTATTATATAGTAGTTTCATTATTATTAGATGGTAGTATCATCATTATTAGATAGTAGTATCATCATTATTGGATTTTTGCCCATTCTTCAAGGCAAAACTGCTCCAGCTCCTTCATGTTGGATGGGTTCCGCTGGTGTACAGCAATCTTTAAGTCATACCACATGTTCTCAATTGGATTGAGGTCTGGGCTTTGACTAGGCCATTCCAAGACATTTAAATGTTTCCCCTTAAACCACTCGAGTGTTGCTTTAGCAGTATGCTTAGGGTCATTGTCCTGATGGAAGGTGAACCTCCATCCCAGTCTCAAATCTCTGGAAGACTGAAACAGGTTTCCCTCAAGAACTTCTCTGTTCCTTCAATTCTAAAATGTCCTGACCAGTTTCCCAGTCCCTGCCGATGAAAAACATCCCCACAGCATGATGCTGCCACTTCGGGGTGATGAAAGGTGTTGGGTTTGTGCCAGACATAGTGCTTTCCTTGATGGCCAAAAAGCTCAATTTTAGTCTCATCTGACCAGAGTACCTTCTTCCATATGTTTGGTGAGTCTCCCACATGCCTTTTGGCGAACACCAAACGTGTTTGCTTATTTTTTTCTTTAAGCAATGGCTATTTTCTGGCCACTCTTCCGTAAAGCCCATCTCTGGGGAGTGTACGGCTTAAAGTGGTCCTATGGACAGATACTCCAATTTCCGCTGTGGAGCTTTGCAGCTCCTTTTTATTGTTGAAAGAAGGTACAGTTTTTTCATTCAATTCACCAATTTTGACTATTTTGTGTATGTCCATTATATGAAATCCAAATAAAAATCAATTTAAATTACAGGTTGTAACGCAACAAAATAGGAAAAAGGCCAAGGGGGATGAATACTTTTGCAAGGCACTGTATATAGTAGTACATCATTATTAGATAGTAGTACATCATTATTAGATGGTAGTATCATCATTATTAGATAGTATTATCATTTTTAGATGGTAGTACATCATAATTAGATAGGAGTACATCATTATTAGATAGTAGTATAATCAATGTAGTGTTCGTTTTATTACACATGATACCATCATTGATCAACCCTTGATAGATTGTGAATTTGGCCTTGCTTTTCCTAAGAGCATATGGTAGGTGACTGAAATGTTTCAATTCCCCAAAACACTGTTACAGTTTATACCAATTTGTCTTTATATCAATTAATAATCATTGACAGCTATGTACAGGACTCAGAGAATGAAGGACATGCCATTAGCTCACTGCCTTAATTACAGAACTGGTCATGATTATAAATTAACATACCACTACAGAACCACTCCCTTACTAACTATGGGGGGTCTACAATAAGAGAGAGAGAGAGAGAGAGAGCAGGAGAGAGAGATAGAGAGCAGGAGAGAGAGAGAGAGAGAGAGAGAGAGAGAGAGAGAGAGAGAGAGAGAGAGACGGAGAGAGAGAGAGAGAGAGCAGGAGAGAGAGAGAGAGAGAGAGAGAGAGAGAGAGAGAGAGAGAGCAGAGAGAGAGAGAGAGAGAGAGAGAGAGAGAGAGAGAGCAGAGAGAGAGAGAGAGAGAGAGAGAGACGGAGAGAGAGAGAGAGAGAGAGAGAGACACAGAGAGAGAGAGAGAGCAGGAGAGAGAGAGAGAGAGCAGGAGAGAGTGAGAGAGAGAGAGAGAGAGAGAGAGAGAGAGAGAGAGAGAGAGAGAGAGAGACAGAGAGAGAGACAGAGAGAGAGAGAGAGAGAGAGGGAGAGAGAGAGAGAGAGAGAGAGCAGGAGAGAGAGAGAGAGAGCAGGAGAGAGAGAGAGAGAGAGAGAGAGAGAGAGAGAGAGAGAGAGAGAGAGAGAGAGAGAGAGAGAGAGAGAGAGAGAGAGAGAGAGAGAGAGAGAGAGAGAGAGAGAGAGTGTGGAGAGTGGAATGGAAGGTCATCCTCTGTTCAGTAAAGATTGTCCTCAGCAGGTTATCCTTCAGAACAGTGACACGCACACACACACACACACACACACACACACACACACACACACACACACACACACACACACACACACACACACTGTTGGCATTCAATGATATAATCACATAATTACGACTCAGCTGATATGGTACTGATGCTAATCTGAAGGGTTGTGTTTTATGCTTTAAGGTAGGGCAAATGTGATGATGGAGTCAAAACAATAAATTAACCTTCTGACCTAAAGGCATCTCTACTGGCTGCTGTGACAGTCTGTTGATACTGTATAGAAGGTAACATACTGTTGATACTGTATAGGAGGAGGTAACATACTGTTGATACTGTATAGGAGGAGGTAACATACTGTTGATACTGTATAGGAGGAGGTAACATACTGTTGATACTGTATAGGAGGAGGTAACATACTGTTGATACTGTATAGGAGGAGGTAACATACTGTTGATACTGTATAGGAGGAGGTAACATACTGTTGATACTGTATAGGAGGAGGTAACATACTGTTGATACTGTATAGGAGGAGGTAACATACTGTTGATACTGTATAGGAGGAGGTAACATACTGTTGATACTGTATAGGAGGAGGTAACATACTGTTGATACTGTATAGGAGGAGGTAACATACTGTTGATACTGTATAGGAGGAGGTAACATACTGTTGATACTGTATAGGAGGTAACATACTGTTGATACTGTATAGGAGGAGGTAACATACTGTTGATACTGTATAGGAGGAGGTAACATACTGTTGATACTGTATAGGAGGTAACATACTGTTGATACTGTATAGGAGGAGGTAACATACTGTTGATACTGTATAGGAGGAGGTAACATACTGTTGATACTGTATAGGAGGAGGTAACATACTGTTGATACTGTATAGGAGGAGGTAACATACTGTTGATACTGTATAGGAGGAGGTAACATACTGTTGATACTGTATAGAGGAGGTAACATACTGTTGATACTGTATAGGAGGAGGTAACATACTGTTGATACTGTATAGGAGGAGGTAACATACTGTTGATACTGTATAGGAGGGGTAACATACTGTTGATACTGTATAGGAGGAGGTAACATACTGTTGATACTGTATAGGAGGAGGTAACATACTGTTGATACTGTATAGGAGGAGGTAACATACTGTTGATACTGTATAGGAGGAGGTAACATACTGTTGATACTGTATAGGAGGAGGTAACATACTGTTGATACTGTATAGGAGGAGGTAACATACTGTTGATACTGTATAGGAGGAGGTAACATACTGTTGATACTGTATAGGAGGAGGTAACATACTGTTGATACTGTATAGGAGGAGGTAACATACTGTTGATACTGTATAGGAGGAGGTAACATACTGTTGATACTGTATAGGAGGAGGTAACATACTGTTGATACTGTATAGGAGGAGGTAACATACTGTTGATACTGTATAGGAGGAGGTAACATACTGTTGATACTGTATAGGAGGAGGTAACATACTGTTGATACTGTATAGGAGGAGGTAACATACTGTTGATACTGTATAGGAGGAGGTAACATACTGTTGATACTGTATAGGAGGAGGTAACATACTGTTGATACTGTATAGGAGGAGGTAACATACTGTTGATACTGTATAGGAGGAGGTAACATACTGTTGATACTGTATAGGAGGAGGTAACATACTGTTGATACTGTATAGGAGGAGGTAACATACTGTTGATACTGTATAGGAGGAGTGTAACATACTGTTGATACTGTATAGGAGGAGGTAACATACTGTTGATACTGTATAGGAGGAGGTAACATACTGTTGATACTGTATAGGAGGAGGTAACATACTGTTGATACTGTATAGGAGGAGGTAACATACTGTTGATACTGTATAGGAGGAGGTAACATACTGTTGATACTGTATAGGAGGAGGTAACATACTGTTGATACTGTATAGGAGGAGGTAACATACTGTTGATACTGTATAGGAGGAGGTAACATACTGTTGATACTGTATAGGAGGAGGTAACATACTGTTGATACTGTATAGGAGGAGGTAACATACTGTTGATACTGTATAGGAGGAGGTAACATACTGTTGATACTGTATAGGAGGAGGTAACATACTGTTGATACTGTATAGGAGGAGGTAACATACTGTTGATACTGTATAGGAGGAGGTAACATACTGTTGATACTGTATAGGAGGAGGTAACATACTGTTGATACTGTATAGGAGGAGGTAACATACTGTTGATACTGTATAGGAGGAGGTAACATACTGTTGATACTGTATAGGAGGAGGTAACATACTGTTGATACTGTATAGGAGGAGGTAACATACTGTTGATACTGTATAGGAGGAGGTAACATACTGTTGATACTGTATAGGAGGAGGTAACATACTGTTGATACTGTATAGGAGGAGGTAACATACTGTTGATACTGTATAGGAGGAGGTAACATACTGTTGATACTGTATAGGAGGAGGTAACATACTGTTGATACTGTATAGGAGGAGGTAACATACTGTTGATACTGTATAGGAGGAGGTAACATACTGTTGATACTGTATAGGAGGAGGTAACATACTGTTGATACTGTATAGGAGGAGGTAACATACTGTTGATACTGTATAGGAGGAGGTAACATACTGTTGATACTGTATAGGAGGAGGTAACATACTGTTGATACTGTATAGGAGGAGGTAACATACTGTTGATACTGTATAGGAGGAGGTAACATACTGTTGATACTGTATAGGAGGAGGTAACATACTGTTGATACTGTATAGGAGGAGGTAACATACTGTTGATACTGTATAGGAGGAGGTAACATACTGTTGATACTGTATAGGAGGAGGTAACATACTGTTGATACTGTATAGGAGGAGGTAACATACTGTTGATACTGTATAGGAGGAGGTAACATACTGTTGATACTGTATAGGAGGAGGTAACATACTGTTGATACTGTATAGGAGGAGGTAACATACTGTTGATACTGTATAGGAGGAGGTAACATACTGTTGATACTGTATAGGAGGAGGTAACATACTGTTGATACTGTATAGGAGGAGGTAACATACTGTTGATACTGTATAGGAGGAGGTAACATACTGTTGATACTGTATGGAGGAGGTAACATACTGTTGATACTGTATAGGAGGAGGTAACATACTGTTGATACTGTATAGGAGGAGGTAACATACTGTTGATACTGTATAGGAGGAGGTAACATACTGTTGATACTGTATAGGAGGAGGTAACATACTGTTGATACTGTATAGGAGGAGTGTAACATACTGTTGATACTGTATAGGAGGAGGTAACATACTGTTGATACTGTATAGGAGGAGGTAACATACTGTTGATACTGTATAGGAGGAGGTAACATACTGTTGATACTGTATAGGAGGAGGTAACATACTGTTGATACTGTATAGGAGGAGGTAACATACTGTTGATACTGTATAGGAGGAGGTAACATACTGTTGATACTGTATAGGAGGAGGTAACATACTGTTGATACTGTATAGGAGGAGGTAACATACTGTTGATACTGTATAGGAGGAGGTAACATACTGTTGATACTGTATAGGAGGAGGTAACATACTGTTGATACTGTATAGGAGGAGGTAACATACTGTTGATACTGTATAGGAGGAGGTAACATACTGTTGATACTGTATAGGAGGAGGTAACATACTGTTGATACTGTATAGGAGGAGGTAACATACTGTTGATACTGTATAGGAGGAGGTAACATACTGTTGATACTGTATAGGAGGAGGTAACATACTGTTGATACTGTATAGGAGGAGGTAACATACTGTTGATACTGTATAGGAGGAGGTAACATACTGTTGATACTGTATAGGAGGAGGTAACATACTGTTGATACTGTATAGGAGGAGGTAACATACTGTTGATACTGTATAGGAGGAGGTAACATACTGTTG
Organism: Coregonus clupeaformis; assembly: GCF_020615455.1. Taxonomy (NCBI): domain Eukaryota; kingdom Metazoa; phylum Chordata; class Actinopteri; order Salmoniformes; family Salmonidae; genus Coregonus; species Coregonus clupeaformis. Next base: position 43,292,531 of record NC_059196.1, read on the forward strand.
ATACTGTATAGGAGGAGGTAACATACTGTTGATACTGTATAGGAGGAGGTAACATACTGTTGATACTGTATAGGAGGAGGTAACATACTGTTGATACTGTATAGGAGGAGGTAACATACTGTTGATACTGTATAGGAGGAGGTAACATACTGTTGATACTGTATAGGAGGAGGTAACATACTGTTGATACTGTATAGGAGGAGGTAACATACTGTTGATACTGTATAGGAGGAGGTAACATACTGTTGATACTGTATAGGAGGAGGTAACATACTGTTGATACTGTATAGAGGAGGTAACATACTGTTGATACTGTATAGGAGGAGGTAACATACTGTTGATACTGTATAGGAGGAGGTAACATACTGTTGATACTGTATAGGAGGAGGTAACATACTGTTGATACTGTATAGGAGGAGGTAACATACTGTTGATACTGTATAGGAGAGTAACATACTGTTGATACTGTATAGGAGGAGGTAACATACTGTTGATACTGTATAGGAGGAGGTAACATACTGTTGATACTGTATAGGAGGAGGTAACATACTGTTGATACTGTATAGGAGGAGGTAACATACTGTTGATACTGTATAGGAGGAGGTAACATACTGTTGATACTGTATAGAGGAGGTAACATACTGTTGATACTGTATAGGAGGAGGTAACATACTGTTGATACTGTATAGGAGGAGGTAACATACTGTTGATACTGTATAGGAGGAGGTAACATACTGTTGATACTGTATAGGAGGAGGTAACATACTGTTGATACTGTATAGGAGGAGGTAACATACTGTTGATACTGTATAGGAGGAGGTAACATACTGTTGATACTGTATAGGAGGAGGTAACATACTGTTGATACTGTATAGGAGGAGGTAACATACTGTTGATACTGTATAGGAGGAGGTAACATACTGTTGATACTGTATAGGAGGAGGTAACATACTGTTGATACTGTATAGGAGGAGGTAACATACTGTTGATACTGTATAGAGAGGTAACATACTGTTGATACTGTATAGGAGGAGGTAACATACTGTTGATACTGTATAGGAGGAGGTAACATACTGTTGATACTGTATAGGAGGGTAACATACTGTTGATACTGTATAGGAGGAGGTAACATACTGTTGATACTGTATAGGAGGAGGTAACATACTGTTGATACTGTATAGGAGGAGGTAACATACTGTTGATACTGTATAGGAGGAGGTAACATACTGTTGATACTGTATAGGAGGAGGTAACATACTGTTGATACTGTATAGGAGGAGGTAACATACTGTTGATACTGTATAGAGGAGGTAACATACTGTTGATACTGTATAGGAGGAGGTAACATACTGTTGATACTGTATAGAGGAGGTAACATACTGTTGATACTGTATAGGAGGAGGTAACATACTGTTGATACTGTATAGGAGGAGGTAACATACTGTTGATACTGTATAGGAGGAGGTAACATACTGTTGATACTGTATAGGAGGAGGTAACATACTGTTGATACTGTATAGGAGGAGGTAACATACTGTTGATACTGTATAGGAGGAGGTAACATACTGTTGATACTGTATAGGAGGAGGTAACATACTGTTGATACTGTATAGGAGGAGGTAACATACTGTTGATACTGTATAGGAGGAGGTAACATACTGTTGATACTGTATAGGAGGAGGTAACATACTGTTGATACTGTATAGGAGGAGGTAACATACTGTTGATACTGTATAGGAGGAGGTAACATACTGTTGATACTGTATAGGAGGAGGTAACATACTGTTGATACTGTATAGGAGGAGGTAACATACTGTTGATACTGTATAGGAGGAGGTAACATACTGTTGATACTGTATAGGAGGAGGTAACATACTGTTGATACTGTATAGGAGGAGGTAACATACTGTTGATACTGTATAGGAGGAGGTAACATACTGTTGATACTGTATAGGAGGAGGTAACATACTGTTGATACTGTATAGGAGGAGGTAACATACTGTTGATACTGTATAGGAGGAGGTAACATACTGTTGATACTGTATAGGAGGAGGTAACATACTGTTGATACTGTATAGGAGGAGGTAACATACTGTTGATACTGTATAGGAGGAGGTAACATACTGTTGATACTGTATAGGAGGAGGTAACATACTGTTGATACTGTATAGGAGGAGGTAACATACTGTTGATACTGTATAGGAGGAGGTAACATACTGTTGATACTGTATAGGAGGAGGTAACATACTGTTGATACTGTATAGGAGGAGGTAACATACTGTTGATACTGTATAGGAGGAGGTAACATACTGTTGATACTGTATAGGAGGAGGTAACATACTGTTGATACTGTATAGGAGGAGGTAACATACTGTTGATACTGTATAGGAGGAGGTAACATACTGTTGATACTGTATAGGAGGAGGTAACATACTGTTGATACTGTATAGGAGGAGGTAACATACTGTTGATACTGTATAGGAGGAGGTAACATACTGTTGATACTGTATAGGAGGAGGTAACATACTGTTGATACTGTATAGGAGGAGGTAACATACTGTTGATACTGTATAGGAGGAGGTAACATACTGTTGATACTGTATAGGAGGAGGTAACATACTGTTGATACTGTATAGGAGGAGGTAACATACTGTTGATACTGTATAGGAGGAGGTAACATACTGTTGATACTGTATAGGAGGAGGTAACATACTGTTGATACTGTATAGGAGGAGGTAACATACTGTTGATACTGTATAGAGGAGGTAACATACTGTTGATACTGTATAGGAGGAGGTAACATACTGTTGATACTGTATAGGAGGAGGTAACATACTGTTGATACTGTATAGGAGGAGGTAACATACTGTTGATACTGTATAGGAGGAGGTAACATACTGTTGATACTGTATAGGAGGAGGTAACATACTGTTGATACTGTATAGGAGGAGGTAACATACTGTTGATACTGTATAGGAGGAGGTAACATACTGTTGATACTGTATAGGAGGAGGTAACATACTGTTGATACTGTATAGGAGGAGGTAACATACTGTTGATACTGTATAGGAGGAGGTAACATACTGTTGATACTGTATAGGAGGAGGTAACATACTGTTGATACTGTATAGGAGGAGGTAACATACTGTTGATACTGTATAGGAGGAGGTAACATACTGTTGATACTGTATAGGAGGAGGTAACATACTGTTGATACTGTATAGGAGGAGGTAACATACTGTTGATACTGTATAGGAGGAGGTAACATACTGTTGATACTGTATAGGAGGAGGTAACATACTGTTGATACTGTATAGGAGGAGGTAACATACTGTTGATACTGTATAGGAGGAGGTAACATACTGTTGATACTGTATAGGAGGAGGTAACATACTGTTGATACTGTATAGGAGGAGGTAACATACTGTTGATACTGTATGAGGAGGTAACATACTGTTGATACTGTATAGGAGGAGGTAACATACTGTTGATACTGTATAGGAGGAGGTAACATACTGTTGATACTGTATAGGAGGAGGTAACATACTGTTGATACTGTATAGGAGGAGGTAACATACTGTTGATACTGTATAGGAGGAGGTAACATACTGTTGATACTGTATAGGAGGAGGTAACATACTGTTGATACTGTATAGGAGGAGGTAACATACTGTTGATACTGTATAGGAGGAGGTAACATACTGTTGATACTGTATAGGAGGAGGTAACATACTGTTGATACTGTATAGGAGGAGGTAACATACTGTTGATACTGTATAGGAGGAGGTAACATACTGTTGATACTGTATAGGAGGAGGTAACATACTGTTGATACTGTATAGGAGGAGGTAACATACTGTTGATACTGTATAGGAGGAGGTAACATACTGTTGATACTGTATAGGAGGAGGTAACATACTGTTGATACTGTATAGGAGGAGGTAACATACTGTTGATACTGTATAGGAGGAGGTAACATACTGTTGATACTGTATAGGAGGAGGTAACATACTGTTGATACTGTATAGGAGGAGGTAACATACTGTTGATACTGTATAGGAGGAGGTAACATACTGTTGATACTGTATAGGAGGAGGTAACATACTGTTGATACTGTATAGGAGGAGGTAACATACTGTTGATACTGTATAGGAGGAGGTAACATACTGTTGATACTGTATAGGAGGAGGTAACATACTGTTGATACTGTATAGGAGGAGGTAACATACTGTTGATACTGTATAGGAGGAGGTAACATACTGTTGATACTGTATAGGAGGAGGTAACATACTGTTGATACTGTATAGGAGGAGGTAACATACTGTTGATACTGTATAGGAGGAGGTAACATACTGTTGATACTGTATAGGAGGAGGTAACATACTGTTGATACTGTATAGGAGGAGGTAACATACTGTTGATACTGTATGAGGAGAGGTAACATACTGTTGATACTGTATAGGAGGAGGTAACATACTGTTGATACTGTATAGAGGAGGTAACATACTGTTGATACTGTATAGGAGGAGGTAACATACTGTTGATACTGTATAGGAGGAGGTAACATACTGTTGATACTGTATAGGAGGAGGTAACATACTGTTGATACTGTATAGGAGGAGGTAACATACTGTTGATACTGTATAGGAGGAGGTAACATACTGTTGATACTGTATAGGAGGAGGTAACATACTGTTGATACTGTATAGGAGGAGGTAACATACTGTTGATACTGTATAGGAGGAGGTAACATACTGTTGATACTGTATAGGAGGAGGTAACATACTGTTGATACTGTATAGGAGGAGGTAACATACTGTTGATACTGTATAGGAGGAGGTAACATACTGTTGATACTGTATAGGAGGAGGTAACATACTGTTGATACTGTATAGGAGGAGGTAACATACTGTTGATACTGTATAGGAGGAGGTAACATACTGTTGATACTGTATAGGAGGAGGTAACATACTGTTGATACTGTATAGGAGGAGGTAACATACTGTTGATACTGTATAGGAGGAGGTAACATACTGTTGATACTGTATAGGAGGTAACATACTGTTGATACTGTATAGGAGGAGGTAACATACTGTTGATACTGTATAGGAGGAGGTAACATACTGTTGATACTGTATAGGAGGAGGTAACATACTGTTGATACTGTATAGGAGGAGGTAACATACTGTTGATACTGTATAGGAGGAGGTAACATACTGTTGATACTGTATAGGAGGAGGTAACATACTGTTGATACTGTATAGGAGGAGGTAACATACTGTTGATACTGTATAGGAGGAGGTAACATACTGTTGATACTGTATAGGAGGAGGTAACATACTGTTGATACTGTATAGGAGGAGGTAACATACTGTTGATACTGTATAGGAGGAGGTAACATACTGTTGATACTGTATGAGGAGGTAACATACTGTTGATACTGTATAGGAGGAGGTAACATACTGTTGATACTGTATAGGAGGAGGTAACATACTGTTGATACTGTATGAGGAGGTAACATACTGTTGATACTGTATAGGAGGAGGTAACATACTGTTGATACTGTATAGGAGGAGGTAACATACTGTTGATACTGTATAGGAGGAGGTAACATACTGTTGATACTGTATAGGAGGAGGTAACATACTGTTGATACTGTATAGGAGGAGGTAACATACTGTTGATACTGTATAGGAGGAGGTAACATACTGTTGATACTGTATAGGAGGAGGTAACATACTGTTGATACTGTATAGGAGGAGGTAACATACTGTTGATACTGTATAGGAGGAGGTAACATACTGTTGATACTGTATAGGAGGAGGTAACATACTGTTGATACTGTATAGGAGGAGGTAACATACTGTTGATACTGTATAGGAGGAGGTAACATACTGTTGATACTGTATAGGAGGAGGTAACATACTGTTGATACTGTATAGGAGGAGGTAACATACTGTTGATACTGTATAGGAGGGGGTAACATACTGTTGATACTGTATAGGAGGAGGTAACATACTGTTGATACTGTATAGGAGGAGGTAACATACTGTTGATACTGTATAGGAGGAGGTAACATACTGTTGATACTGTATAGGAGGAGGTAACATACTGTTGATACTGTATAGGAGGAGGTAACATACTGTTGATACTGTATAGGAGGAGGTAACATACTGTTGATACTGTATAGGAGGAGGTAACATACTGTTGATACTGTATAGGAGGAGGTAACATACTGTTGATACTGTATAGGAGGAGGTAACATACTGTTGATACTGTATAGGAGGAGGTAACATACTGTTGATACTGTATAGGAGGAGGTAACATACTGTTGATACTGTATAGGAGGAGGTAACATACTGTTGATACTGTATAGGAGGAGGTAACATACTGTTGATACTGTATAGGAGGAGGTAACATACTGTTGATACTGTATAGGAGGAGGTAACATACTGTTGATACTGTATAGGAGGAGGTAACATACTGTTGATACTGTATAGGAGGAGGTAACATACTGTTGATACTGTATAGGAGGAGGTAACATACTGTTGATACTGTATAGGAGGAGGTAACATACTGTTGATACTGTATAGGAGGAGGTAACATACTGTTGATACTGTATAGGAGGAGGTAACATACTGTTGATACTGTATAGGAGGAGGTAACATACTGTTGATACTGTATAGGAGGAGGTAACATACTGTTGATACTGTATAGGAGGAGGTAACATACTGTTGATACTGTATAGGAGGTAACATACTGTTGATACTGTATAGGAGGAGGTAACATACTGTTGATACTGTATAGGAGGAGGTAACATACTGTTGATACTGTATAGGAGGAGGTAACATACTGTTGATACTGTATAGGAGGAGGTAACATACTGTTGATACTGTATAGGAGGAGGTAACATACTGTTGATACTGTATAGGAGGAGGTAACATACTGTTGATACTGTATAGGAGGAGGTAACATACTGTTGATACTGTATAGGAGGAGGTAACATACTGTTGATACTGTATAGGAGGAGGTAACATACTGTTGATACTGTATAGGAGGAGGTAACATACTGTTGATACTGTATAGGAGGAGGTAACATACTGTTGATACTGTATAGGAGGAGGTAACATACTGTTGATACTGTATAGGAGGAGGTAACATACTGTTGATACTGTATAGGAGGAGGTAACATACTGTTGATACTGTATAGGAGGAGGTAACATACTGTTGATACTGTATAGGAGGAGGTAACATACTGTTGATACTGTATAGGAGGAGGTAACATACTGTTGATACTGTATAGGAGGAGGTAACATACTGTTGATACTGTATAGGAGAGGTAACATACTGTTGATACTGTATAGGAGGAGGTAACATACTGTTGATACTGTATAGGAGGAGGTAACATACTGTTGATACTGTATAGGAGGAGGTAACATACTGTTGATACTGTATAGGAGGAGGTAACATACTGTTGATACTGTATAGGAGGAGGTAACATACTGTTGATACTGTATAGGAGGAGGTAACATACTGTTGATACTGTATAGGAGGAGGTAACATACTGTTGATACTGTATAGGAGGAGGTAACATACTGTTGATACTGTATAGGAGGAGGTAACATACTGTTGATACTGTATAGGAGGAGGTAACATACTGTTGATACTGTATAGGAGGAGGTAACATACTGTTGATACTGTATAGGAGGAGGTAACATACTGTTGATACTGTATAGGAGGAGGTAACATACTGTTGATACTGTATAGGAGGAGGTAACATACTGTTGATACTGTATAGGAGGAGGTAACATACTGTTGATACTGTATAGGAGGAGGTAACATACTGTTGATACTGTATAGGAGGAGGTAACATACTGTTGATACTGTATAGGAGGAGGTAACATACTGTTGATACTGTATAGGAGGAGGTAACATACTGTTGATACTGTATAGGAGGAGGTAACATACTGTTGATACTGTATAGGAGGAGGTAACATACTGTTGATACTGTATAGGAGGAGGTAACATACTGTTGATACTGTATAGGAGGAGGTAACATACTGTTGATACTGTATAGGAGGAGGTAACATACTGTTGATACTGTATAGGAGGAGGTAACATACTGTTGATACTGTATAGAGGAGGTAACATACTGTTGATACTGTATAGGAGGAGGTAACATACTGTTGATACTGTATAGGAGGAGGTAACATACTGTTGATACTGTATAGGAGGAGGTAACATACTGTTGATACTGTATAGGAGGAGGTAACATACTGTTGATACTGTATAGGAGGAGGTAACATACTGTTGATACTGTATAGGAGGAGGTAACATACTGTTGATACTGTATAGGAGGAGGTAACATACTGTTGATACTGTATAGAGGAGGTAACATACTGTTGATACTGTATAGGAGGAGGTAACATACTGTTGATACTGTATAGGAGGAGGTAACATACTGTTGATACTGTATAGGAGGAGGTAACATACTGTTGATACTGTATAGGAGGAGGTAACATACTGTTGATACTGTATAGGAGGAGGTAACATACTGTTGATACTGTATAGGAGGAGGTAACATACTGTTGATACTGTATAGGAGGAGGTAACATACTGTTGATACTGTATAGGAGGAGGTAACATACTGTTGATACTGTATAGGAGGAGGTAACATACTGTTGATACTGTATAGGAGGAGGTAACATACTGTTGATACTGTATAGGAGGAGGTAACATACTGTTGATACTGTATAGGAGGAGGTAACATACTGTTGATACTGTATAGGAGGAGGTAACATACTGTTGATACTGTATAGGAGGAGGTAACATACTGTTGATACTGTATAGGAGGAGGTAACATACTGTTGATACTGTATAGGAGGAGGTAACATACTGTTGATACTGTATAGGAGGAGGTAACATACTGTTGATACTGTATAGGGAGGAGGTAACATACTGTTGATACTGTATAGGAGGAGGTAACATACTGTTGATACTGTATAGGAGGAGGTAACATACTGTTGATACTGTATAGGAGGAGGTAACATACTGTTGATACTGTATAGGAGGGGTAACATACTGTTGATACTGTATAGGAGGAGGTAACATACTGTTGATACTGTATAGGAGGAGGTAACATACTGTTGATACTGTATAGGAGGAGGTAACATACTGTTGATACTGTATAGGAGAGGTAACACATGTGATACTGCATAGGAGGAGGACATACTGTTGATACTGTATAGGAGGAGGTAACATACTGTTGATACTGTATAGGAGGAGGTAACATACTGTTGATACTGTATAGGAGGAGGTAACATACTGTTGATACTGTATAGGAGGAGGTAACATACTGTTGATACTGTATAGGAGGAGGTAACATACTGTTGATACTGTATAGGAGGTAACATACTGTTGATACTGTATAGGAGGTAACATACTGTTGATACTGTATAGGAGGAGGTAACATACTGTTGATACTGTATAGGAGGAGGTAACATACTGTTGATACTGTATAGGAGGAGGTAACATACTGTTGATACTGTATAGGAGGAGGTAACATACTGTTGATACTGTATAGGGAGGAGGTAACATACTGTTGATACTGTATAGGAGGAGGTAACATACTGTTGATACTGTATAGGAGGAGGTAACATACTGTTGATACTGTATAGGAGGAGGTAACATACTGTTGATACTGTATAGGAGGAGGTAACATACTGTTGATACTGTATAGGAGGAGGTAACATACTGTTGATACTGTATAGGAGGAGGTAACATACTGTTGATACTGTATAGGAGGAGGTAACATACTGTTGATACTGTATAGGAGGAGGTAACATACTGTTGATACTGTATAGAGGAGGAGTAACATACTGTTGATACTGTATAGGAGAGGTAACATACTGTTGATACTGTATAGGAGGAGGTAACATACTGTTGATACTGTATAGGAGGAGGTAACATACTGTTGATACTGTATAGAGGAGGTAACATACTGTTGATACTGTATAGGAGGAGGTAACATACTGTTGATACTGTATAGGAGGAGGTAATACTGTGATAGGAGGAGGTAACATACTGTTGATACTGTATAGGAGGAGGTAACATACTGTTGATACTGTATAGGAGGAGGTAACATACTGTTGATACTGTATAGGAGGAGGTAACATACTGTTGATACTGTATAGGAGGAGGTAACATACTGTTGATACTGTATAGGAGGAGGTAACATACTGTTGATACTGTATAGGAGGAGGTAACATACTGTTGATACTGTATAGGAGGAGGTAACATACTGTTGATACTGTATAGGAGGAGGTAACATACTGTTGATACTGTATAGGAGGAGGTAACATACTGTTGATACTGTATAGGAGGAGGTAACATACTGTTGATACTGTATAGGAGGAGGTAACATACTGTTGATACTGTATAGGAGGAGGTAACAAGTACAGTTGATACTGTATAGGAGGAGGTAACATACTGTTGATACTGTATAGGAGGAGGTAACATACTGTTGATACTGTATAGGAGGAGGTAACATACTGTTGATACTGTATAGGAGGAGGTAACATACTGTTGATACTGTATAGGAGGAGGTAACATTCGAGTACATACTGTTGATACTGTATAGGAGGGGTAACATACTGTTGATACTGTATAGGAGGAGGTAACATACTGTTGATACTGTATGGAGGAGGTAACATACTGTTGATACTGTATAGGAGGAGGTAACATACTGTTGATACTGTATAGGAGGAGGTAACATACTGTTGATACTGTATAGGAGGAGGTAACATACTGTTGATACTGTATAGGAGGAGGTAACATACTGTTGATACTGTATAGGAGGAGGTAACATACTGTTGATACTGTATAGGAGGAGGTAACATACTGTTGATACTGTATAGGAGGTAACATACTGTTGATACTGTATAGGAGGTGACATACTGTTGATACTGTATAGGAGGAGGTAACATACTGTTGATACTGTATAGGAGGAGGTAACATACTGTTGATACTGTATAGGAGGAGGTAACATACTGTTGATACTGTATAGGAGGAGGTAACATACTGTTGATACTGTATAGGAGGAGGTAACATACTGTTGATACTGTATAGGAGGAGGTAACATACTGTTGATACTGTATAGGAGGAGGTAACATACTGTTGATACTGTATAGGAGGAGGTAACATACTGTTGATACTGTATAGGAGGAGGTAACATACTGTTGATACTGTATAGGAGGAGGTAACATACTGTTGATACTGTATAGGAGGAGGTAACATACGATACTGTTGATACTGTAACTGATAGGAGGAGGTAACATACTGTTGATACTGTATAGGAGGAGGTAACATACTGTTGATACTGTATAGGAGGAGGTAACATACTGTTGATACTGTATAGGAGGAGGTAACATACTGTTGATACTGTATAGGAGGAGGTAACATACTGTTGATACTGTATAGGAGGAGGTAACATACTGTTGATACTGTATAGGAGGAGGTAACATACTGTTGATACTGATAGTAGGAGGTAACATACTGTTGATACTGTATAGGAGGAGGTAACATACTGTTGATACTGTATAGGAGGAGGTAACATACTGTTGATACTGTATAGGAGGAGGTAACATACTGTTGATACTGTATAGGAGGAGGTAACATACTGTTGATACTGTATAGGAGGAGGTAACATACTGTTGATACTGTATAGGAGGAGGTAACATACTGTTGATACTGTATAGGAGGAGGTAACATACTGTTGATACTGTATAGGAGGAGGTAACATACTGTTGATACTGTATAGAGGAGGGTAACATACTGTTGATACTGTATAGGAGGAGTAACATACTGTTGATACTGTATAGGAGGAGGTAACATACTGTTGATACTGTATAGGAGGAGGTAACATACTGTTGATACTGTATAGGAGGAGTAACATACTGTTGATACTGTATAGGAGGAGGTAACATACTGTTGATACTGTATAGGAGGAGGTAACATACTGTTGATACTGTATAGGAGGAGGTAACATACTGTTGATACTGTATAGGAGGAGGTAACATACTGTTGATACTGTATAGGAGGAGGTAACATACTGTTGATACTGTATAGGAGGAGGTAACATACTGTTGATACTGTATAGGAGGAGGTAACATACTGTTGATACTGTATAGGAGGAGGTAACATACTGTTGATACTGTATAGGAGGAGGTAACATACTGTTGATACTGTATAGGAGGAGGTAACATACTGTTGATACTGTATAGAGAGGTAACATACTGTTGATACTGTATAGGAGGAGGTAACATACTGTTGATACTGTATAGGAGGAGGTAACATACTGTTGATACTGTATAGGAGGAGGTAACATACTGTTGATACTGTATAGGAGGAGGTAACATACTGTTGATACTGTATAGGAGGAGGTAACATACTGTTGATACTGTATAGGAGGAGTAACATACTGTTGATACTGTATAGGAGGAGGTAACATACTGTTGATACTGTATAGGAGGAGGTAACATACTGTTGATACTGTATAGGAGGAGGTAACATACTGTTGATACTGTATAGGAGGAGGTAACATACTGTTGATACTGTATAGGAGGAGGTAACATACTGTTGATACTGTATAGGAGGAGGTAACATACTGTTGATACTGTATAGGAGGAGGTAACATACTGTTGATACTGTATAGGAGGAGGTAACATACTGTTGATACTGTATAGGAGGAGGTAACATACTGTTGATACTGTATAGGAGGAGGTAACATACTGTTGATACTGTATAGGAGGAGGTAACATACTGTTGATACTGTATAGGAGGAGGTAACATACTGTTGATACTGTATAGGAGGAGGTAACATACTGTTGATACTGTATAGGAGGAGGTAACATACTGTTGATACTGTATAGGAGGAGGTAACATACTGTTGATACTGTATAGGAGGAGGTAACATACTGTTGATACTGTATAGGAGGAGGTAACATACTGTTGATACTGTATAGGAGAGGTAACATACTGTTGATACTGTATAGGAGGAGGTAACATACTGTTGATACTGTATAGGAGGAGGTAACATACTGTTGATACTGTATAGGAGGAGGTAACATACTGTTGATACTGTATAGGAGGTAGCATACTGTTGATACTGTATGAGGAGGTAACATACTGTTGATACTGTATAGGAGGAGGTAACATACTGTTGATACTGTATAGGAGGAGGTAACATACTGTTGATACTGTATAGGAGGAGGTAACATACTGTTGATACTGTATAGGAGGAGGTAACATACTGTTGATACTGTATAGGAGGAGGTAACATACTGTTGATACTGTATAGGAGGAGGTAACATACTGTTGATACTGTATAGGAGGAGGTAACATACTGTTGATACTGTATAGGAGGAGGTAACATACTGTTGATACTGTATAGAGGAGGTAACATACTGTTGATACTGTATAGGAGGAGGTAACATACTGTTGATACTGTATAGGAGGAGGTAACATACTGTTGATACTGTATAGGAGGAGGTAACATACTGTTGATACTGTATAGGAGGAGGTAACATACTGTTGATACTGTATAGGAGGAGGTAACATACTGTTGATACTGTATAGGAGGAGGTAACATACTGTTGATACTGTATAGAGGAGGTAACATACTGTTGATACTGTATAGGAGGAGGTAACATACTGTTGATACTGTATAGGAGGAGGTAACATACTGTTGATACTGTATAGGAGGAGGTAACATACTGTTGATACTGTATAGGAGGAGGTAACATACTGTTGATACTGTATAGGAGGAGGTAACATACTGTTGATACTGTATAGGAGGAGGTAACATACTGTTGATACTGTATAGGAGGAGGTAACATACTGTTGATACTGTATAGGAGGAGGTAACATACTGTTGATACTGTATAGGAGGAGGTAACATACTGTTGATACTGTATAGGAGGAGGTAACATACTGTTGATACTGTATAGGAGGAGGTAACATACTGTTGATACTGTATAGGAGGAGGTAACATACTGTTGATACTGTATAGGAGGAGGTAACATACTGTTGATACTGTATAGGAGGAGGTAACATACTGTTGATACTGTATAGGAGGAGGTAACATACTGTTGATACTGTATAGGAGGAGGTAAACATACTGTTGATACTGTATAGGAGGAGGTAACATACTGTTGATACTGTATAGGAGGAGGTAACATACTGTTGATACTGTATAGGAGGAGGTAACATACTGTTGATACTGTATAGAGGAGGTAACATACTGTTGATACTGTATAGGAGGAGGTAACATACTGTTGATACTGTATAGGAGGAGGTAACATACTGTTGATACTGTATAGGAGGAGGTAACATACTGTTGATACTGTATAGGAGGAGGTAACATACTGTTGATACTGTATAGGAGGAGGTAACATACTGTTGATACTGTATAGGAGGAGGTAACATACTGTGAGTGATACTGTATAGGAGGAGGTAACATACTGTTGATACTGTATAGGAGGAGGTAACATACTGTTGATACTGTATAGGAGGAGGTAACATACTGTTGATACTGTATAGGAGGAGGTAACATACTGTTGATACTGTATAGGAGGAGGTAACATACTGTTGATACTGTATAGGAGGAGGTAACATACTGTTGATACTGTATAGGAGGAGGTAACATACTGTTGATACTGTATAGGAGGAGGTAACATACTGTTGATACTGTATAGGAGGAGGTAACATACTGTTGATACTGTATAGGAGGAGGTAACATACTGTTGATACTGTATAGGAGGAGGTAACATACTGTTGATACTGTATAGGAGGAGGTAACATACTGTTGATACTGTATAGGAGGAGGTAACATACTGTTGATACTGTATAGAGGAGGTAACATACTGTTGATACTGTATAGGAGGAGGTAACATACTGTTGATACTGTATAGGAGGAGGTAACATACTGTTGATACTGTATAGGAGGAGGTAACATACTGTTGATACTGTATAGGAGGAGGTAACATACTGTTGATACTGTATAGGAGGAGGTAACATACTGTTGATACTGTATAGGAGGAGGTAACATACTGTTGATACTGTATAGGAGGAGGTAACATACTGTTGATACTGTATAGGAGGAGGTAACATACTGTTGATACTGTATAGGAGGAGGTAACATACTGTTGATACTGTATAGGAGGAGGTAACATACTGTTGATACTGTATAGAGGAGGTAACATACTGTTGATACTGTATAGGAGAGTAACATACTGTTGATACTGTATAGGAGGAGGTAACATACTGTTGATACTGTATAGGAGGAGGTAACATACTGTTGATACTGTATAGGAGGAGGTAACATACTGTTGATACTGTATAGGAGGAGGTAACATACTGTTGATACTGTATAGGAGGAGGTAACATACTGTTGATACTGTATAGGAGGAGGTAACATACTGTTGATACTGTATAGAGGAGGTAACATACTGTTGATACTGTATAGGAGGGAGGTAACATACTGTTGATACTGTATAGGAGGAGGTAACATACTGTTGATACTGTATAGGAGGAGGTAACATACTGTTGATACTGTATAGGAGGAGGTAACATACTGTTGATACTGTATAGGAGGAGGTAACATACTGTTGATACTGTATAGGAGGAGGTAACATACTGTTGATACTGTATAGGAGGAGGTAACATACTGACTGTATAGTGACATACTGTGATACTATAGGAGGAGGTAACATACTGTTGATACTGTATAGGAGGAGGTAACATACTGTTGATACTGTATAGGAGGAGGTAACATACTGTTGATACTGTATAGGAGGAGGTAACATACTGTTGATACTGTATAGGAGGAGGTAACATACTGTTGATACTGTATAGGAGGAGGTAACATACTGTTGATACTGTATAGGAGGAGGTAACATACTGTTGATACTGTATAGAGGAGGTAACATACTGTTGATACTGTATAGGAGGAGGTAACATACTGTTGATACTGTATAGGAGGAGGTAACATACTGTTGATACTGTATAGGAGGAGGTAACATACTGTTGATACTGTATAGGAGGAGGTAACATACTGTTGATACTGTATAGGAGGAGGTAACATACTGTTGATACTGTATAGGAGGAGGTAACATACTGTTGATACTGTATAGGAGGAGGTAACATACTGTTGATACTGTATAGGAGGAGGTAACATACTGTTGATACTGTATAGGAGGAGGTAACATACTGTTGATACTGTATAGGAGGAGGTAACATACTGTTGATACTGTATAGGAGGAGGTAACATACTGTTGATACTGTATAGGAGGAGGTAACATACTGTTGATACTGTATAGGAGGAGGTAACATACTGTTGATACTGTATAGGAGGAGGTAACATACTGTTGATACTGTATAGGAGGAGGTAACATACTGTTGATACTGTATAGGAGGAGGTAACATACTGTTGATACTGTATAGGAGGAGGTAACATACTGTTGATACTGTATAGGAGGAGGTAACATACTGTTGATACTGTATAGGAGGAGGTAACATACTGTTGATACTGTATAGGAGGAGGTAACATACTGTTGATACTGTATAGGAGGAGGTAACATACTGTTGATACTGTATAGGAGGAGGTAACATACTGTTGATACTGTATAGGAGGAGGTAACATACTGTTGATACTGTATAGGAGGAGGTAACATACTGTTGATACTGTATAGGAGGAGGTAACATACTGTTGATACTGTATAGGAGGAGGTAACATACTGTTGATACTGTATAGGAGGAGGTAACATACTGTTGATACTGTATAAGAGGAGGTAACATACTGTTGATACTGTATAGGAGGAGGTAACATACTGTTGATACTGTATAGGAGGAGGTAACATACTGTTGATACTGTATAGGAGGAGGTAACATACTGTTGATACTGTATAGGAGGAGGTAACATACTGTTGATACTGTATAGGAGGAGGTAACATACTGTTGATACTGTATAGAGGAGGTAACATACTGTTGATACTGTATAGGAGGAGGTAACATACTGTTGATACTGTATAGGAGGAGGTAACATACTGTTGATACTGTATAGGAGGAGGTAACATACTGTTGATACTGTATAGGAGGAGGTAACATACTGTTGATACTGTATAGGAGGAGGTAACATACTGTTGATACTGTATAGGAGGAGGTAACATACTGTTGATACTGAATAGGAGGAGGTAACATACTGTTGATACTGTATAGGAGGAGGTAACATACTGTTGATACTGTATAGGAGGAGGTAACATACTGTTGATACTGTATAGGAGGAGGTAACATACTGTTGATACTGTATAGGAGGTAACATACTGTTGATACTGTATAGGAGGAGGTAACATACTGTTGATAGTGTTTAGGAGGAGGTAACATACTGTTGATACTGTATAGGAGGAGGTAACATACTGTTGATACTGTATAGGAGGAGGTAGCATACTGTTGATACTGTATAGGAGGAGGTAACATACTGTTGATACTGTATAGGAGGAGGTAACATACTGTTGATACTGTATAGGAGGAGGTAACATAACGTTAAAATTCTTTGTTCTCTTGTCATTTGTTAATGTTGAGATAGTCAGGTCTATTTGCATGTAATAATGCATAAACACACATAAACACAGACCAAGTAACTCTCACAGTCTCACTTCAAAATTAGACGTTTGTCCATGTTTCTCAAACATCTAATATAGAAGTTGTCTCAAACGTCAAATTTCGAAGGTTTAGTTTAGTTAGTTCATTAACTCAACATGTTTAAGGTTAGGTAAGGTTAAGTTTAGGCATTAACTCTGAAATCATAAGGTTAGGGTTAAGGTTTGGGATAGGCTTAAAACAAAAATCTCAAACATAACTTTCTATCGCTGGATTCGAACTTGCAAACGTTGGCATCAGAGGTAAGGGTTAAGGTTTGGGATAGGCTTCAAACTGAAATCTCAAACATAACTTTCTATTGCTGGATTTGAACTTGCAACCATTGGAGTCAGAGGCAGAAACCTACATCCATCCACCATCCCCGTCCACAACACTCTAACAAAACCGAAACCTACTTGAAGGTAACAGCGCTCACTGAAGCCCAGAGTGAGCGGTTCCATATCACATCCCGAAGTCCTCAGACATGGATGGAGGTTGAATACAGACTTGTATAACGGGTGACCTGGCTGTGCATACAGACACACCACGCATGCACACAAACACACACACACACACAAAATTAACGCGAAAGCAATCTACCTGGCCTCTGCAGCGGATGCTCCCATATGGTTCTGTGCCATTACTGGAGACCTGGGAGCTGTAAACCCTGTGTGTGTGTGTGTGTGTGTGTGTGTGTGTGTGTGTGTGTGTGTGTGTGTGTGTGTGTGTGTGTGTGTGTGTGTGTGTGTGTGTGTGTGTGTGTGTGTGTGTGTGTGTGTGTGTGTGTGTGTGTGTGTGTGTGTATGTATGTGTGTGTGTGTGTGTGTGTGTGCTTTTGTGTGCTTTTGTGTAGATTCAAATGTAAAGGTATAAACTGTTTTGAATCCATCAGGGATTGCCCATCGAGGCTCTTGACCAGACCAGGAAAGGAGCCAGATTGTCTAAAATGAGAGAGATTGAAGATAATCTAAAAGGAGAGAGATTGAAGATAGTCTAAAAGGAGGAGAGATTGAAGATAGTCTAGAAGGAGAGAGATTGAAGATAATCTAAAAGGAGAGAGATTGAAGATAGTCTAAAAGGAGAGAGATTGAAGATAGTCTAGAAGGAGAGAGATTGAAGATAGTCTAGAAGGAGAGAGATTGAAGATAATCTAAAAGGAGAGAGATTGAAGATAGTCTAAAAGGAGAGATTGAAGATAGTCTAGAAGGAGAGAGATTGAAGATAATCTAAAAGGAGGAGAGATTGAAGAAAATCTAAAAGGAGAGAGATTGAAGATAGTCTAAAAGGAGACAGATTGAAGATAGTCTAGAAGGAGAGAGATTGAAGATAATCTAAAAGGAGAGAGATTGAAGATAGTCTAAAAGGAGACAGATTGAAGATAGTCTAGAAGGAGAGAGATTGAAGATAATCTAAAAGGAGAGAGATTGAAGATAGTCTAAAAGGAGACAGATTGAAGATAGTCTAGAAGGAGAGAGATTGAAGATAATCTAAAAGGAGGAGAGATTGAAGATAATCTAAAAGGAGAGAGATTGAAGATAGTCTAGAAGGAAACAGATTGAAGATAGTCTAGAAGGAGGAACACACTGGGAAATAACAACAAATAGTCTAAGATATAATCTAATATGATCCTCAGAATGTCTGTATCCATTCTGGGTTTACAGGGTTTCACTGACAGATATGACAACCAGTCTACTTAAATAGAGGAAGTGAGACCAAATCGCACCCTATTTCCTATAGTTTGCACTACGTTTGAACAGGGACCATAGGGATGCACGATGGTGGAAATTCCTCTGGCTCTGTATGGGGAGTCAAACAGTTTTGTTGAATTGTTTTCTAGGCGATTATGCGTCCAATCCTGTTTCTCTCTCTGCGCTGTGTGATAGGAAACACCCCACGGAGCACGTCTAAGTAGACAATCAGTCAGTGGGAGTGATGGAGGAGGTGAAAGGTAAGTAAACTCTCTGAGTGTGAGTGGTCTCTGCCGGGTAGTAGACCAGATGCTGATGGCTGGTGCCAACGTTGCGGGCATGTGAGGACTCATTAGGAAGGCAGAGTGGGAATAAAAATGGATCTTACTTTGATGGTTAGTGCCAACATGGCAGCCATGTGACGGAATCATTAAGAAGACAGTGTGGCTCTTAGCCTGATGGCTGCATCGTTTACTCAGGCCAGAAGCCTCTCTCTCTCTCTCTCTCTTCACTCTTCTCTCTCTCTCTCTCTCTCTTCACTCTTCTCTCTCTCTCTCTCTCTCTCTCTCTCTACCTCTCCCTCTCTCTCCCCCTCTCTCTCTATCTCTCTCTCCTCTCTCTCTCTCTCTCTCTCTCTCTCTCTCACTCTTCCTCTCTCTCTCTCTCTCTCACTCTCTCTCTCTCTTCCTCTCACTCTCTCTCTCTCTCTCTCTCTCTCTCTCTCCCTCTCTCTCTCCCTCTCTCTCCCCTCCCTCTCTCTCCCTCTCTCTCTCTCTCTCTCTCTACCTCTCTCTCTCTCTCTCTCTCTCTCTCTCTCTCTCTCTCTCTCTCTCTCTCTCTCTCTCTCTCTCCCTCTCTCCATCTCTCTCTCACCTCTCCCTTTTTTCAATCCCTCTCTCCCCTCTCACCCACTCTCTCTGTCCAGACCCCTCTCCATGGAAATGAGGGGAATGAAGAATGGGAATGAGAGGGATGAAAAATAAATAAATCAATCAAATAAAGTAACATTGAAAATACCATGGGGAGCCTGTGGGGCTGTTGTATTAGAGAAAGGAAAACTGTTTCCTCTAAGCAGCAGATGATGAAAACACTAAGCAACAATTACTGTAATGAGAGTTATTGAAGCGGCGAGGTACCAGACATCTGGTTGGCTACTGCAGAACAGGAGCCTGAGACACCAGCGGCTGCAGTGGCGGAGCCGCGAGAGAGGGGGCAGAAGGGGTGACAGGAGGAAGGGATGGGGGAATCATTTGTCTTCCGCCCATTCCTTCCCTGTGGATGGAGGGAGGGGAGGATGGAGGGATGGAGGGACGGGAGAATGGAGGGATGGAGGGATGGAGGGATGGAGGGATGGAAGGATAGAAGGAAGGATGGAGGGAGGGATGAGGGATGGATGGAGGGATGAATGGAGGGATGGAGGGATGGAGGGATGGATAGATGGATGGAATGATGAATGGATGAGGGATGGAGGGATGGAAAGATGGATGGATGGAGGGATGAAGGGATGGATAGATGGCGGGATGGATGGAGGTATGGAGGGGGGGAGGATGGAGGGATGGAGGGATGGAGGATAGAGGGATGCCTTAGTAACCGTTAGTGATGAAACCAAGCAGTAACCTGTTAGTGATGAAACCAAACCAAGCAGTAACCTGTTAGTGATGAAACCAAGCAGTAACCTGTTAGTGATGAAACCAAACCAAGCAGTAACCTGTTAGTGATGAAACCAAGCAGTAACCTGTTAGTGATGAAAACAAGCAGTAACCTGTTAGTGATAAACCAAGCAGTAACCTGTTAGTGATGAAACCAAGCAGTAACCTGTTAGTGATGAAACCAAACCAAGCAGTAACCTGTTAGTGATAAACCAAGCAGTAACCTGTTAGTGATGAAACCAAGCAGTAACCTGTTAGTGATGAAACCAAGCAGTAACCTGTTAGTGATGAAACCAAGCAGTAACCTGTTAGTGATGAAACCAAGAAGTAACCTGTTAGTGATGAAACCAAACCAAGCAGTAACCTGTTAGTGATGAAACCAAGCAGTAACCTGTTAGTGATGAAACCAAGCAGTAACCTGTTAGTGATGAAACCAAGCAGTAACCTGTTAGTGATGAAACCAAGCAGTAACCTGTTAGTGATGAAACCAAGCAGTAACCTGTTAGTGATGAAACCCAGCAGTAACCTGTTAGTGATGAAACCAAGCAGTAACCTGTTAGTGATGAAACCAAACCAAGCAGTAACCTGTTAGTGATGAAACCAAGCAGTAACCTGTTAGTGATGAAACCAAGCAGTAACCTGTTAGTGATGAAACCAAGCTGTAACCTGTTAGTGATGAAACCAAACCAATCAGTAGCCTGTTAGTGATGAAACCAAGCAGTAACCTGTTAGTGATGAAACCAAACCAAGCAGTAACCTGTTAGTGATGAAACCAAGCAGTAACCTGTTAGTGATGAAACCAAGCAGTAACCTGTTAGTGATGAAACCAAGCAGTAACCTGTTAGTGATGAAACCAAGCAGTAACCTGTTAGTGATGAAACCAAGCAGTAACCTGTTAGTGATGAAACCAAGCAGTAACCTGTTAGTGATGAAACCAAGCAGTAACCTGTTAGTGATGAAACCAAACCAAGCAGTAACCTGTTAGTGATGAAACCAAGCAGTAACCTGTTAGTGATGAAACCAAGCAGTAACCTGTTAGTGATGAAACCAAGCAGTAACCTGTTAGTGATGAAACCAAACCAAGCAGTAACCTGTTAGTGATGAAACCAAGCAGTAACCTGTTAGTGATGAAACCAAGCAGTAACCTGTTAGTGATGAAACCAAGCAGTAACCTGTTAGTGATGAAACCAAACCAAGCAGTAACCTGTTAGTGATGAAACCAAGCAGTAACCTGTTAGTGATGAAACCAAACCAAGCAGTAACCTGTTAGTGATGAAACCAAGCAGTAACCTGTTAGTGATGAAACCAAGCAGTAACCTTTTAGTGATGAAACCAAGCAGTAACCTGTTAGTGATGAAACCAAGCAGTAACCTGTTAGTGATGAAACCAAGCAGTAACCTGTTAGTGATGAAACCAAGCAGTAACCTGTTGGTATTGGAAGCAATAATTCTGGTAATGAATAATGTGGCTGTTGTACAAGTTGAGGAGACTAAATTACTTGGTGTTATCTTAGATTGTAAACTCTCATGATCAAAACATAGATTCAATGGTTGTAAAGATGGGGAGACGTCTGTCCGTAATAAAGAGATGCTCTGCTTTTTTGACACTCCAAAAATCAAGTTCTGCAGGCTCTAGTTTTGTCTAATCTTGATTATTGTCCAGTCATGTGGTCGAGTGCAGCAAGGAAAGACCTAGTTAAGCTGCAGCTGGCCCAGAACAGAGCGGCACGTCTTGCTCCTCATTGTAATCAGAGGGCTGATACAAGTACTATTCCTGCCAGTCTCTCATGGTTAAGAGTTGAGGAGAGACTGACTGCATCACTTCTTCTTTTTATAAGAAACATTAATCTGTTGAAAATCTCAAATTGTTTTAATAGTCAACTTACACACAGCACTGACACACTTACCCCACCAGACATGCCACCAGGGGTCTTTTCACAGCACTGACACACTTACCCCACCAGACATGCCACCATGGGTCTTTTCACAGCACTGACACACTTACCACACCAGACATGCCATCAGGGGTCTTTTCACAGCACTGACACACTTACCCCATCAGACATTCCACCAGGGGTCTTTTCACAGCACTGACACACTTACCCCACCAGACATGCCACCAGGGGTCTTTTCACAGCACTGACACACTTACCACACCAGACATGCCACCAGGGGTCTTTTCACAGCACTGACACACTTACCCCATCAGACATTCCACCAGGGGTCTTTTCACAGCTCTGATACACTTACCCCACCAGACATGCCACCAGGGGTCTTTTCACAGTCCCCAAATCCAGAACAAATTCAAGAAAGTGTACAGTATTATATAGAGCCATTACTGCATTGAACTCCATTCCGTCTCATATTGCTCAAGTGAACAGCAAACCTGTTTTAAAAAAACAGATAAAGCAACACCAAGCAGTAACCTGTTAGTAATGAAACCAAACCAAGCAGTAACCTTTTAGTGATGAAGCTTAAGCTGCCTTTTTTTCCTTTTTACTTAACAGCTTACTTTAAAACTGTAGGGTAGTGGATAGTAAATGTAGTGAAAATATGTCTTTACATATTGCATGCCTTCACTCAAGGCAAAATGAGGACTGCAGAGAGGAGTGAAACAGCCTGCCGTCTTAATTCAAGAGGGTAACTGACTGCTGATAGAAAATATACTGTATTATATTGGCGAAAGAGACAACATTATTAGGTCAGTAATTGGAAAATATTGCAGGTTTAATTTTTTTTGGTAATATATTGGGGAAACAGACAATATCATGAGGTCAGTAATTGGAAGATATTGTAGGTTTTCACTCTTGCAGAAGTCATATGAGGACTGCGGAAAGGAGAGGTTAGTTATTTGAAACAATCAATGAAACACCACTGGGAATGTAAAAACACCTCTTCCATGAAAGCCAACGTAAATATTAATGAAGCAAAAACAGCTTTATTGCACTTGCGACACACACACACACACACACACACACACACACACACACACACACACACACACACACACACACACACGACACACACACAAACACTTTGGTTTCACAGTGAGTTTTGAGGGTTGTCATTATGCTGGGTTTCCTGAACAGTGAGTTTTGAGGGTTGTCATTATGCTGGGTTTTCTGAACAGTGAGTTTTGAGGGTTGTCATTATGCTGGGTTTCTGAACAGTGAGTTTTGAGGGTTGTCATTATGCTGGGTTCCTGAACAGTGAGTTTTGAGGGTTGTCATTATGCTGGGTTTCCTGAACAGTGAGTTTTGAGGGTTGTCATTGTGCTGGGTTTCCTGAACAGTGAGTTTTGAGGGTTGACATTATGCTGGGTTTCCTGAACAGTGAGTTTTGAGGGTTGTCATTATGCTGGGTTTCCTGAACAGTGAGTTTTGAGGGTTGTCATTATGCTGGGTTTCCTGAACAGTGAGTTTTGAGGATTGACATTATGCTGGGTTTCCTGAACAGTGAGTTTTGAGGGTTGTCATTATGCTGGGTTTCCTGAACAGTGAGTTTTGAGGGTTGACATTATGCTGGGTTTCCTGAACAGTGAGTTTTGAGGGTTGTCATTATGCTGGGTTTCCTGAACAGTGAGTTTTGAGGGTTGACATTATGCTGGGTTTCCTGAACAGTGAGTTTTGAGGGTTGTCATTATGCTGGGTTTCCTGAACAGTGAGTTTTGAGGGTTGTCATTATGCTGGGTTTCCTGAACAGTGAGTTTTGAGGGTTGTCATTACGCTGGGTTTCATTGAACAGTGAGGCCATCTTTGTCCCTGAGCCTCCCAGCTGAGTGAAGCTACGCCTGGTCATGACTTTGTGACATCATCAACCCGCGACCATCTTTACTCCAGCACACCCTTCATGTCAGGCAGTACCACAGGTAGCATTAAAGACTAAGTGTAAATCTGTGTCTGTACAGGGACACACGGGGCTATCAGGCTATCCAAAGCAGAACCACAACCTGTACAACATTTTATCTCAATAAGAATCACCTGTACAAATAAAAATGTTAAAAGAACAGAAATGTTTACCACATTAGCTAAATCTTACTCTGACACTTCCAGCCTCCAGCAACAGAGGAAAACAGATTAATAGATATGGTGAACTGCATCATCAAGGTGAAAAGATAACAGAAATCAATCATATATGATCCACTGGGTTGGATGTGTTAGGAATTTAACAGAAGCAGAGACAGCAGTATGTGTTACCTTGCCCTTAACTGCACACACAGAACTAACATCAACAACATGCATGTCAGTCTTTCCTGGTTGAGGGTTGATGAAAGATTATCTACTTCTCTTCGAGTTTTTACAAGATATATTCCAGATTGTCTGCATAATCAAATAACATTCAGTTCAGACACCCATACATACCCCATAAGACATTTAAGACATTTAGCAGATGCTCTTATCCAGAGCGACTTACAGTTAAGCGAGTACATACATTTTTCATACTGGCCCCCCCGTGGGAAACGAACCCACAACCCTGGCGTTGCAAGCGCCACGCTCTACCAACTGAGCTACAGGTTACTACTGCATGTAACGACTTCTGAGTCCTGTTTGACCCAATAATGACAGTCACATTTGATGGCTGCCTACCTTTTGGCAGGAGCGTAGAAAAATACTAACAATACCGTTCAGGGAGGTCAGGAAACATGTCTTCAAAAAAACTCATTTAGCCCTTTTGTGATGATCCTCCGTTAAAAATGTTTCCTCTTTCAGCTCTTCATTGTTCCTTTCCCTCTGTCACATTCAATCCGGCGAGATGGAGGGCTCAGCTCTTTCAGAGTCTGGAGGGTGCTGCGTGCTGCTCTGGTCCCGCTGGAGATGGAGGGCTCAGCTCTTTCAGAGTCTGGGGTGCTGCTGCTGCTCTGGTCCCGTGGAGATGGAGGGCTCAGCTCTTTCAGAGTCTGGGGTGCTGCTGCTGCTCTGGTCCCGTGGAGATGGAGGGCTCAGCTCTTTCAGAGTCTGGGTGCTGCTGCTGCTCTGGTCCCGTGGAGATGGAGGGCTCAGCTCTTTCAGAGTCTGAGGGTGCTGCTGCTGCTCCGTGGAGATGGAGGGCTCAGCTCTTTCCAGAGTCTGGGGTGCTGCTGCTGCTCTGGTCCCGTCGAGATGGAGGGCTCAGCTCTTTCAGAGTCTGGGGTGCTGCTGCTCTGGTCCCGTGGGAGATGGAGGGCTCAGCTCTTTCAGAGTCTGGGTGCTGCTGCTGCTCTGGTCCCGTGGAGATGGAGGGCTCAGCTCTTTCAGAGTCTGGGTGCTGCTGCTGCTCCGTGGAGATGGAGGGCTCAGCTCTTTCAGAGTCTGGGGGTGCTGCTGCTGCTCCGTGTAGATGGAGGGCTCAGCTCTTTCAGAGTCTGGGGTGCTGCTGCTGCTCTGGTCCCGTGGAGATGGAGGGCTCAGCTCTTTCAGAGTCTGGGGGTGCTGCTGCTCTGGTCCCGTGGAGATGGAGGGCTCAGCTCTTTCAGAGTCTGGGGTGCTGCTGCTGCTCCGTGGAGATGGAGGGCTCAGCTCTTTCAGAGTCTGGGGTGCTGCTGCTGCTCCGTGGAGATGGAGGGCTCAGCTCTTTCAGAGTCTGGGGTGCTGCTGCTGTTCCGTGGAGATGGAGGGCTCAGCTCTTTCAGAGTCTGGGGTGCTGCTGCTGCTCCGTGGAGATGGAGGGCTCAGCTCTTTCAGAGTCTGGGGTGCTGCTGCTGCTTTGGTCCCGTGGAGATGGAGGGCTCAGCTCTTTCAGAGTCTGGGGTGCTGCTGCTGCTCTGGTCCCGTGGAGATGGAGGGCTCAGCTCTTTCAGAGTCTGGGGGCTGCTGCTGCTCTGGTCCCGTGGAGATGGAGGGCTCAGCTCTTTCAGAGTCTGGGGTGCTGCTGCTGCTCCGTGGAGATGGAGGGCTCAGCTCTTTCAGAGTCTGGGGTGCTGCTGCTGCTCCGTGGAGATGGAGGGCTCAGCTCTTTCAGAGTCTGGGGTGCTGCTGCTGCCCGTGGAGATGGAGGGCTCAGCTCTTTCAGAGTCTGGGTGGTGCTGCTGCTCTGGTCCCGTGGAGATGGAGGGCTCAGCTCTTTCAGAGTCTGGGAGTGCTGCTGCTGCCTGGTCCCGTGGAGATGGAGGGCTCAGCTCTTTCAGAGTCTGGGTGCTGCTGCTGCTCCGTGGAGATGGAGGGCTCAGCTCTTTCAGAGTCTGGGGTGCTGCTGCTGCCGGACTCTCCGTGGAGATGGAGGGCTCAGCTCTTTCAGAGTCTGGGGTGCTGCTGCTGCTCTGATCACTGTGTCCCGTGGAGACAGACCTTCTGTAGGTAGCTCTGTAGTTTCCCGGCTGACGCCAGCAGGAGGCCAAAGTAGGGAGGCGATGGTTTGATGGGGCAAGAGGTGAACTCAGGATGATACTGCATCCCTACGATCATATATATCTACGATCATATATATCTACGATCATATATGCTGCTGCTACTCTGTTTATCATATATCCTGATGCCTAGTCACCTTACCCCTATGCATACACTATATAAACAAAAGTATATGGACATCCCTTCAAATGAGTGGATTTGGCAATTTCAGCCACACCCGTTGATGATGTGTATAAAATCGAGCACACAGCCATAGACAAACATTGACAGTAGAATCAATGTGGCACTGTCACAGGGATGCCACCTTTCCAACAAGTCAGTTCGTCAAATGTCTGCCCTGCTAGAGCTTCCGCAGTCAACTGTAAGTGCTGTTATTGTCAAGTGGAAACCTCTAGGAGCAACAATGGCTCATCCGAGAAGTGGTAGGCCGCACAAGCTCACAGAACGGGACCGCCGAGTGCTGAAGCGCATAACGCGTAAAAATTGTCTGTCCTCGGTTGCAACACTCACTACCGAGTTCCAACCTGCCTCTGGAAGCAACGTCAGCACAAGAACTGTTCGTCGGGAGCTTCATGAAATGGGTTTCCATGGCCGAGCAGCCGCACACAAGCCTAAGATCACCATGCGCAATGCCAAGCGTCGGCCGGAGTGGTGTAAAGCTTGCCGCCATTGGACTCTGGAGTGATGAGTCACGCTTCACCATCTGGCAGTCCGATTGACGAATCTGGGTTTGGTGGATGCCAGGGGAACGCTACCTGCCCGAATGCATAGTGCCAACTGTAAAGTTTGGTGGAGGAGGAATAAGGGTCTGGGGCTGTTTTTCATGGTTTGGGCTAGGCCCCATAGTTCCAGTGAAGGGAAATCTTAACGCTACAGCATACAATGACATTCTAGACTATTCTGTGCTTCCAACTTTGTGGCAACAGTTTGGGGAAGGCCCTTTCCTGCACGGAAGCAAGTCGAATGGCTTGGGTCATAAAGCTCAGCATTATACTGTCTGTTCTGATCACAAACATCTTTACAGACAAGAACATCAAGTCAAAAGGGGAAGAAGATCCCTTTTATATTCCTCCTGATGATAAAGGAGACCACTGTTTGATGTTCAGATCCTCAGCTGGAGAGAGCCTGCTGCTGACGAACACTTCTAACCCTTCACCTGAGTTTAGGGATCGACTGGAACTGGAAACACAGCCAGACGTATTAATCTCTCTGTATCAAACAACTCACTCAGCCAGACGTATTCATCTCTGTATCAAACAACTCACTCAGCCAGACGTATTCATCTCTGTATCAAACAACTCACTCAGTCAGACGTATTCATCTCTGTATCAAACAACTCACTCAGTCAGACGTATTCATCTCTGTATCAAACAACTCACTCAGCCAGACGTATTCATCTCTGTATCAAACAACTCCACTCAGCCAGACGTATTAATGCTCTGTATCAAACAACTCACTCAGCCAGACGTATTCATCTCTGTATCAAACAACTCACTCAGCCAGACGTATTAATCGCTCTGTACCAAACAACTCACTCAGCCAGACGTATTCATCTCTGTATAAAACAACTCACTCAGCCAGACGTATTAATCGCTCTGTACCAAACAACTCACTCAGCCAGACGTATTAATCGCTCTGTATCAAACAACTCACTCAGCCAGACGTATTCATGCTCTGTATCAAACAACTCACTCAGCCAGACGTATTAATCCTCTGTATCAAACAACTCACTCAGCCAGACGTATTAATCGCTCTGTATCAAACAACTCACTCAGCCAGACGTATTCATCTCTGTATCAAACAACTCACTCAGCCAGACGTATTAATCGCTCTGTACCAAACAACTCACTCAGCCAGACGTATTCATCTCTGTATCAAACAACTCACACAGCCAGACGTATTAATCGCTCTGTACCAAACAACTCACTCAGCCAGACGTATTAATCGCTCTGTATCAAACAACTCACTCAGCCAGACGTATTAATCGCTCTGTATCAAACAACTCACTCAGCCAGACGTATTCATCTCTGTATCAAACAACTCACTCAGCCAGACGTATTCATCTCTGTATCAAACAACTCACTCAGCCAGACGTATTAATCGCTCTGTACCAAACAACTCACTCAGCCAGACGTATTCATCTCTGTATCAAACAACTCACTCAGCCAGACGTATTAATCGCTCTGTACCAAACAACTCACTCAGCCAGACGTATTAATCGCTCTGTATCAAACAACTCACTCAGCCAGACGTATTCATCTTTGTATCAAACAACTCACTCAGCCAGACGTATTAATCGCTCTGTATCAAACAACTCACTCAGCCAGACGTATTAATCGCTCTGTATCAAACAACTCACTCAGCCAGACGTATTCATCTCTGTATCAAACAACTCACTCAGCCAGACGTATTCATCTCTGTATCAAACAACTCACTCAGCCAGACGTATTCATCTCTGTATCAAACCACACCCTCAGTAAGACTCTGGACGGTACAGGGCAGAGTGTTTGAAAGATGGCAGGGTGTCACACCAGGACAGCCATGACCTCTTAGTCTGCAGTGCTTTAAATCAAAGGAGGCTTCTGTGGACTAATTTAGAAGGAGGGTTCTGTGGACTAATTTAGAAGGAGGGTTCTGTGGACTAATTTAGAAGGAGGGTTCTGTGGACTAATTTAGAAGGGAGGGTTCTGTGGACTAATTTAGAAGGAGGGTTCTGTGGATTAATTTAGAAGGAGGGTTCTGTGGACTAATTTAGAAGGAGGGTTCTGTGGACTAATTTAGAAGGAGGGTTCTGTGGACTAATTTAGAAGGAGGTGGGTTCTGTGGACTAATTTAGAAGGAGGGTTCTGTGGACTAATTTAGAAGGAGGGTTCTGTGGACTAATTTAGAAGGAGGGTTCTGTGGACTAATTTAGAAGGAGGGTTCTGTGGACTAATTTAGAAGGAGGGTTCTGTGGACTAATTTAGAAGGAGGGTTCTGTGGACTAATTTAGGAGGAGGGTTCTGTGGACTAATTTAGGAGGAGGGTTCTGTGGACTAATTTAGAAGGAGGGTTCTGTGGACTAATTTAGAAGGAGGGTTCTGTGGACTAATTTAGAAGGAGGCTTCTGTGGACTAATTTAGAAGGAGGGTTCTGTGGACTAATTTAGAAGGAGGCTTCTGTGGACTAATTTAGAAGGAGGGTTCTGTGGACTAATTTAGAAGGAGGGTTCTGTGGACTAATTTAGAAGGAGGGTTCTGTGGACTAATTTAGGAGGAGGGTTCTGTGGACTAGAGTTAGGAGGAGGGTTCTGTGGACTAATTTAGGAGGAGGGTTCTGTGACTAATTTAGGAGGAGGGTTCTGTGGACTAATTTAGGAGGAGGGTTCTGTGGACTAATTTAGGAGGAGGGTTCTGTGGACTAATTTAGGAGGAGGGTTCTGTGGACTAATTTAGGAGGAGGGTTCTGTGGACAAATTTAGGAGGAGGGTTCTGTGGACTAATTTAGGAGGAGGGTTCTGTGGACAAATTTAGAAGGAGGGTTCTGTGGACTAATTTAGAAGGAGGGTTCTGTGGACTAATTTAGGAGGAGGGTTCTGTGGACTAATTTAGGAGGAGGGTTATGTGGACTAATTTAGGAGGAGGGTTCTGTGGACTAATTTAGGAGGAGGGTTCTGTGGACTAATTTAGAGGAGGGTTCTGTGGACTAATTTAGGAGGAGGGTTCTGTGGACTAATTTAGGAGGAGGGTTCTGTGGACTAATTTAGGAGGAGGGTTCTGTGGACTAATTTAGGAGGAGGGTTCTGTGGACTAATTTAGGAGGAGGGTTCTGTGGACTAATTTAGGAGGAGGGTTCTGTGGACTAATTTAGGAGGAGGGTTCTGTGGACTAATTTAGGAGGGAGGGTTCTGTGGACTAATTTAGGAGGAGGGTTCTGTGGACTAATTTAGGGAGGAGGGTTCTGTGGACTAATTTAGGAGGAGGGTTCTGTGGACTAATTTAGGAGGAGGGTTCTGTGGACTAATTTAGGAGGAGGGTTCTGTGGACTAATTTAGGAGGAGGGTTCTGTGGACTAATTTAGGAGGAGGGTTCTGTGGACTAATTTAGGAGGAGGGTTCTGTGGACTAATTTAGAAGGAGGGTTCTGTGGACTAATTTAGGAGGAGGGTTCTGTGGACTAATTTAGGAGGAGGGTTCTGTGGACTAATTTAGGAGAGCTAGTAAAGCTGTTGTGTGAAAGTGAAAGGGATGGAGCCATCATGACCCTCAGAGAGTTCCACAGTAGTAGAGACAGTAGAGTAGACAGTAGAGTAGACAGCAGAGTAGACAGTAGAGTAGACAGTAGAGTAGACAGTAGACAGCAGAGTAGACAGTAGAGTAGACAGCAGAGTAGACAGTAGAGTAGACAGCAGAGTAGACAGCAGAGTAGACAGCAGAGTAGACAGCAGAGTAGACAGTAGAGTAGACAGTAGAGTAGACAGTAGAGTAGACAGTAGAGTAGACAGCAGAGTAGACAGTAGAGTAGACAGCAGAGTAGACAGTAGAGTAGACAGCAGAGTAGACAGCAGAGTAGACAGTAGAGTAGACAGTAGAGTAGACAGCAGAGTAGACAGCAGAGTAGACAGCAGAGTAGACAGTAGAGTAGACAGTAGAGTAGACAGTAGAGTAGACAGCAGAGTAGACAGTAGAGTAGAGTAGAGAGACAGTAGAGTAGACAGTAGAGTAGACAGTAGAGTAGACAGTAGAGTAGACAGTAGAGTAGACAGCAGAGTAGACAGTAGAGTAGACAGTAGAGTAGACAGTAGAGTAGACAGTAGAGTAGACAGTAGAGTAGACAGCAGAGTAGACAGTAGAGTAGACAGTAGAGTAGACAGCAGAGTAGACAGCAGAGTAGACAGTAGAGTAGACAGTAGAGTAGACAGTAGAGTAGACAGTAGAGTAGACAGTAGAGTAGACAGTAGAGTAGAGTAGACAGTAGAGTAGACAGCAGAGTAGACAGCAGAGTAGACAGCAGAGTAGACAGTAGAGTAGACAGTAGAGTAGACAGTAGAGTAGACAGCAGAGTAGACAGCAGAGTAGACAGTAGAGTAGACAGTAGAGTAGACAGTAGAGTAGACAGCAGAGTAGACAGTAGAGTAGAGTAGAGCAGAGTAGACAGTAGAGTAGACAGTAGAGTAGAGTAGAGTAGACAGTAGAGTAGAGCAGAGTAGACAGTAGAGAGACAGTAGAGTAGACAGTAGAGTAGACAGTAGAGTAGACAGAGAGTAGACAGTAGAGTAGACAGCAGAGTAGACAGTGGAGACAGAGAGTAGAGAGTAGCAGAGTAGACAGTAGAGTAGACAGCAGAGTAGACAGTAGAGTAGACAGCAGAGTAGACAGTAGAGAAGTAGACGAGTAGAGTAGACAGTAGAGTAGACAGCAGTAGGTAGAGTAGACAGTAGAGTAGACAGTAGAGTAGACAGTAGAGTAGACAGTAGAGTAGACAGCAGAGTAGACAGTAGAAGTAGACAGTCAGAGTAGACAGTAGAGTAGACAGTAGAGTAGACAGTAGAGTAGACAGTAGAGTAGACAGTAGAGTAGACAGTAGAGTAGACAGCAGAGTAGACAGCAGAGTAGACAGTAGAGTAGACAGTAGAGTAGACAGCAGAGTAGACAGTAGAGTAGACAGTAGAGTGACAGTAGAGTAGACAGCAGAGTAGACAGCAGAGTAGACGTAGAGTAGCAGTAGAGTAGACAGTAGAGTAGACAGTAGAGTAGACAGTAGAGTAGACAGTAGAGTAGACAGTAGAGTAGACAGTAGAGTAGACAGTAGAGTAGACAGTAGAGTAGACAGCAGAGTAGACAGTAGAGTAGACAGTAGAGTAGACAGTAGAGTAGACAGTAGAGTAGAGTAGACAGCAGAGTAGACAGTAGAGTAGACAGTAGAGTAGACAGCAGAGTAGACAGTAGAGTAGACAGCAGAGTAGACAGTAGAGTAGACAGAGTAGAGCAGAGTAGACAGCAGAGTAGACAGTAGAGTAGACAGTAGAGTAGACAGCAGAGTAGACAGCAGAGTAGACAGTAGAGTAGACAGCAGAGTAGACAGTAGAGTAGACAGTAGAGTAGACAGTAGAGTAGACAGTAGAGTAGACAGTAGAGTAGACAGTAGAGTAGACAGTAGAGTAGACAGTAGAGTAGACAGTAGAGTAGACAGTAGAGTAGACAGCAGAGTAGACAGTAGAGTAGACAGCAGAGTAGACAGTAGAGTAGACAGTAGAGTAGAGTAGACAGTAGAGTAGACAGCAGAGTAGACAGTAGAGTAGACAGCAGAGTAGACAGTAGAGTAGACAGTAGAGTAGAGTAGACAGTAGAGTAGACAGTAGAGTAGACAGTAGAGTAGAGAGACAGCAGAGTAGACAGTAGAGTAGACAGCAGAGTAGACAGTAGAGTAGACAGCAGAGTAGAGTAGACAGTAGAGTAGACAGTAGAGTAGACAGCAGAGTAGACAGTAGAGTAGACAGCAGAGTAGACAGAGTAGACAGTAGAGTAGACAGCAGAGTAGACAGTAGAGTAGACAGTAGAGTAGACAGTAGAGTAGACAGTAGAGTAGACAGCAGAGTAGACAGTAGAGTAGACAGCAGAGTAGACAGCAGAGTAGACAGTAGAGTAGACAGCAGAGTAGACAGTAGAGTAGTAGAGTAGAGTAGACAGTAGAGTAGACAGTGAGAGTAGAGCAGTAGAGCAGTAGACAGCAGAGTAGACAGTAGAGTAGAGTAGAGTAGACAGTAGAGTAGACAGTAGAGTAGACAGCAGAGTAGACAGTAGAGTAGAGTAGACAGTAGAGTAGACAGTAGAGTAGACAGTAGAGTAGACAGTAGAGTAGACAGTAGAGTAGACAGCAGAGTAGACAGCAGAGTAGACAGTAGAGTAGACAGTAGAGTAGACAGCAGAGTAGACAGTAGAGTA
Organism: Coregonus clupeaformis; assembly: GCF_020615455.1. Taxonomy (NCBI): domain Eukaryota; kingdom Metazoa; phylum Chordata; class Actinopteri; order Salmoniformes; family Salmonidae; genus Coregonus; species Coregonus clupeaformis. Next base: position 43,326,806 of record NC_059196.1, read on the forward strand.
GACAGTGAGAGAGTAGACAGTAGAGTAGACAGCAGAGTAGACAGCAGAGTAGACAGTAGAGTAGACAGTAGAGTAGACAGTAGAGTAGACAGCAGAGTAGACAGTAGAGTAGACAGTAGAGTAGACAGCAGAGTAGACAGTAGAGTAGACAGTAGAGTAGACAGTAGAGTAGACAGCAGAGTAGACAGTAGAGTAGACAGTAGAGTAGAGTAGAGTAGACAGTAGAGTAGACAGCAGAGTAGACAGTAGAGTAGACAGTAGAGTAGACAGTAGAGTAGACAGTAGAGTAGACAGTAGAGTAGACAGCAGAGTAGACAGTAGAGTAGACAGTAGAGTAGACAGCAGAGTAGACAGTAGAGTAGACAGTAGAGTAGAGTAGACAGTAGAGTAGACAGTAGAGTAGACAGTAGAGTAGACAGTAGAGTAGACAGCAGAGTAGACAGCAGAGTAGACAGTAGAGTAGAGTAGACAGTAGAGTAGAGGACAGCACAGTAGAGTAGACAGTAGAGTCAGACAGTAGAGTAGCTACAGTAGAGTAGACAGCATAGTAGACAGTGAGTAGACAGTAGAGTGGACAGCAGAGTAGACAGTAGAGTAGACAGTAGAGTAGACAGTAGAGTAGAAGCAGAGCAGAGTCAGACAGTAGAGTAGACAGTAGAGTAGACAGCAGAGTAGACAGTAGAGCAGTAGAGTAGACAGTAGAGTAGACAGTAGAGTCAGAGTAGACAGTAGAGTAGAACAGTAGAGTAGACAGTAGAGTAGACAGTAGAGTAGAGAGACAGTAGAGTAGACAGTAGAGTAGACAGTAGAGTAGACAGTAGAGTAGACAGTAGATTAGACAGTAGAGCAGAGCCAGTAGAGCAGAGTAGACAGTAGAGTAGAAAACAGTAGAGTAGACAGTAGAGTAGACAAGCAGAGTAGACAGTCAGAGTAGACACAGTAGAGACAGTAGAGTCAGACAGTAGAGTAGACAGCTAGAGTGAGACAGTAGAGTAGACAGTAGAGAGAGTAGACAGTAGAGTAGACAGTAGAGTAGACAGCAGAGTCGACAGTAGAGTAGAGTAGACAGTAGAGTAGACAGTAGAGTAGACAGCAGAGTAGACAGTAGAGTAGACAGCAGAGTAGACAGTAGAGTAGGAGTAGGTAGACAGCAGAGTGAGACAGTAGAGTAGACAGTAGAGCCGACAGTAGAGTAGACAGCAGAGTAGACAGTAGAGTAGACAGTAGAGTAGAGTAGAGTAGACAGTAGAGTAGACAGCAGAGTAGACAGTAGAGTAGAGTAGAGTAGACAGCAGAGTAGACAGTAGAGTAGACAGTAGAGTAGACAGTAGAAGAGCAGTAGAGTAGACAGTAGAGTAGACAGTAGAGTAGACAGTAGAGTAGACAGCAGAGTAGACAGTAGAGTAGACAGCAGAGTAGACAGTAGAGTAGACAGTAGAGTAGACAGTAGAGTAGACAGCAGAGTAGACAGTAGAGTAGACAGCAGAGTAGACAGCAGAGTAGACAGCAGAGTAGACAGTAGAGTAGACAGTAGAGTAGACAGTAGAGTAGACAGTAGAGTAGACAGCAGAGTAGACAGTAGAGTAGACAGTAGAGTAGACAGTAGAGTAGACAGTAGAGTAGACAGCAGAGTAGACAGTAGTAGAGACAGCAGAGTAGACAGTAGAGTAGACAGCAGAGTAGACAGTAGAGTAGACAGTAGAGTAGACAGCAGAGTAGACAGTAGAGTAGACATTAGAGTAGACAGTAGAGTAGACAGCAGAGTAGACAGTAGAGTAGACAGTAGAGTAGACAGTAGAGATGAGACAGCAGAGTAGACAAGCAGAGTAGACAGAGAGACTGATAGAGCAGAGCAGCAGTAGAGTAGACAGCAGAGTAGACAGTAGAGTAGACAGTAGAGAGCATAGACAGTAGAGAGACAGTAGAGTAGACAGCAGAGCAGACAGCAGAGTAGACAGTAGAGTAGACAGTAGACAGTACAGAGTAGACAGAAGTAGACAGTAGAGTAGACAGGAGAGTAGACAGCAGAGTAGACAGTAGAGTCAGACAGCAGAGTAGACAGTAGAGTAGACAGTAGAGTAGACAGTAGAGTAGAAGCAGAGCAGACAGCAGAGTAGACAGCAGAGTAGACAGTAGCAGTAGACAGTAGAGTAGACAGTAGAGTAGACAGTAGAGTAGACAGTAGAGTAGACAGTAGAGTAGACAGTAGAGTAGACAGTAGAGTAGACAGTAGAGTAGACGCAGAGTAGACAGTAGAGTAGACAGCAGCAGAGAGTAGACAGCGAGTAGACAGCAGAGTAGACAGTAAGCAGTGCAGTGACAGTAGAAGTAGACAGTAGAGTAGACAGTAGAGTAGACAGCAGAGTAGACAGTAGAGTAGACAGTAGAGTAGACAGTAGAGTAGACAGTAGAGTAGACAGTAGAGTAGACAGTAGAGTAGTGAGAGCAGAAGTAGCGACAGCAGAGTAGACAGTAGAGTAGTACAGAGAGTAGACAGCAGAGTAGACAGTAGAGTAGACACAGTAGAGTAGACCCAGTAGAGCAGACAGCAGAGTAGACAGTAGAGTAGACAGTAGAGTAGACAGTAGAGTAGAGTAGACAGTAGAGTAGACAGCAGAGTAGACAGTAGAGTAGACAGCATAGTAGACAGTAGAGTAGACAGTAGAGTAGACAGTAGAGTAGAGTAGACAGTAGAGTAGACAGTAGAGTAGACAGTAGAGTAGACAGTAGAGTAGACAGTAGAGTAGACAGTAGAGTAGACAGTAGAGTAGACAGTAGAGTAGACAGTAGAGTAGACAGCAGAGTAGACAGTAGAGTAGACAGTAGAGTAGACAGTAGAGTAGACAGTAGAGTAGACAGCAGAGTAGACAGTAGAAGTAGAACAGTAGAGTGAGAGACAGCAGAGTAGACAGTAGAGTAGACAGTAGAGTAGACAGTAGAGTAGAACAGAGAGCAGTAGCAGTAGAGTAGACAGTAGAGTAGACAGTAGAGTAGACAGTGAGTGACAGTAGAGTAGACAGCAGAGTGACAGTAGAGTAGACAGTAGAGTAGACAGCAGAGTAGACAGTAGAGTAGACAGTAGAGTAGACAGTAGAGTAGACAGTAGAGTAGACAGTAGACAACAGTAGAGACAGAAGCAGTAGAGTAGAGCAGTAGCAGAGTAGACAGTAGAGTAGACAGTAGAGTAGACAGTAGAGTAGACAGTAGAGTAGACACAGAGCAGAGTAGACAGTAGAGTAGACAGTAGAGTAGACAGTATAGGTAGACAGTAGAGTAGACAGTAGAGTAGACAGTAGAGTAGACAGTAGAGTAGACAGTAGAGTAGACAGTAGAGTAGACAGTAGAGTAGACAGCAGAGTAGACAGTAGAGTAGACAGCAGAGTAGACAGTAGAGTAGACAGTAGAGTAGACAGCAGAGTAGACAGAGTAGACAGCAGAGTAGACAGTAGAGTAGACAGTAGCAGTCAAGCAGAGTAGACAGTAAGTAGACAGTAGAGTAGACAGTAGAGTAGACAGTAGAGTAGACAGTAGAGTAGACAGTAGAGCAGACGAGTAGAGCAGAGTAGACAGTAGAGTAGACAGTATAGACAGCAGAGTAGACAGTAGATAGACAGCATAGACAGTAGAGTAGACAGAGCAGACATAGAGTAGACAGTAGAGTAGACAGTAGAGTAGACAGTAGAGTAGACAGTAGAGTAGACAGTAGAGTAGACAGTAGAGTAGACAGTAGAGTAGACAGTAGAGTAGACAGCAGAGTGAGACAGTAGAGTAGACAGTAGAGTAGACAGAGTAGACAGTAGAGTAGACAGTAGAGTAGACAGCAGAGTGCAGTAGAGTAGACAGTAGAGTAGACAGTAGAGTAGACAGTAGAGTAGACAGTAGAGTAGAGTAGACAGTAGAGTAGACAGTAGAGTAGACAGTAGAGTAGACAGTAGAGTAGACAGCAGAGTAGACAGTAGAGTAGACAGTAGAGTAGACAGCAGAGTAGACAGTAGAGTAGACAGTAGAGTAGACACAGACAGTAGCAGCAGTAGAGTAGACAGTAGAGTAGACAGCAGAGTAGACAGTAGAGTAGACAGTAGAGTAGACAGTAGAGTAGACAGTCAGTAGGCAACAGAGTAGACAGCAGAGTAGACAAGAGAGCAGACAGCAGAGTAGACAGTAGAGTAGAGCAGCAGAGTAGACAGTAGAGCAGACAGTAGAAAGACAGTAGAGTAGACAGTAGAGTAGACAGTAGAGCAGACAGTAGAGTAGGAGTAGACAGTAGAGTAGACAGTAGAGTAGACTAGTAAGAGTAGACAGTAGAGCAAGACAGTAGAGTAGACAGTGGAGAGTAGAGCAGACAGCAGAGTAGACAGTAGAGTAGACAGTAGAGTAGACAGCAGAGTAGACAGTAGAGTAGACAGTAGAGTAGACAGTAGAGTAGACAGCAGAGTAGACAGTAGAGTAGACAGCAGAGTAGACAGCAGAGTAGACAGTAGAGTAGACAGCAGAGTAGACAGTAGAGTAGACAGTAGAGTAGACAGTAGAGTAGACAGCAGAGTAGACAGCAGAGTAGACAGTAGAGTAGACAGTAGAGTAGACAGCAGAGTAGACAGCAGAGTAGACAGTAGAGTAGACAGTAGAGTAGACAGTAGAGTAGACAGTAGAGTAGACAGCAGAGTAGACAGTAGAGTAGACAGCAGAGTAGACAGTAGAGTAGACAGTAGAGTAGACAGTAGAGTAGAGTAGAGTAGACAGCAGAGTAGACAGCAGAGTAGACAGCAGAGTAGACAGTAGAGTAGACAGTAGAGTAGACAGTAGAGTAGACAGTAGAGTAGACAGTAGAGTAGACAGTAGAGTAGACAGCAGAGTAGACAGTAGAGTAGACAGAGAAGTAGAGTAGACAGTAGGGAGTAGACAGTAGAGTAGACAGCAGAGTAGACAGTAGAGTAGACAGTAGAGTAGACAGCAGAGTAGACAGTAGAGTAGACAGTAGAGTAGACAGTAGGAGTAGACAGTAGAGTAGACAGTAGATTAGACAGTAGAGTAGAGTAGAGTAGACAGCAGAGTAGACAGTAGAGTAGACAGCAGAGTAGACAGTAGAGTAGAGTAGACAGTAGAGTAGAGTAGACAGTAGATTAGACAGTAGAGTAGAGTAGAGTAGACAGCAGAGTAGACAGTAGAGTAGACAGTAGAGTAGACAGTAGAGTAGAGTAGACAGTAGAGTAGACAGTAGAGTAGAGTAGAGTAGACCAGTAGTGAGCAGAGTAGAGTAGACAGGTAGAGTATGAATAGAGTAGACAGACAGAAGTAGATCAATGTAGATGACAGCAGAGATAGACAGTAGATGCAAAGACAGTAGAGTTAGACATGTAGAGTAGACAGTAGAGTAGACAGTAGAGCGATAGAGCAGACATTAAACAGACGTAGAGCAGTTGAGAGTAGAGACAGAGACCCATTGGAGAGCAGGAGAGTAGACAGTAGCGTAGACAGATAGTAGAGTAGACAGTAGAGTAGACACAGAGTAGACGACAGAGTAGAAGTAGAGCAGAAGCAGAGTAGACAGTAGACAGATGGAAGAGTAGACAGTAGAGTATCAGCAGAGTAGACAGCAGAGAGACAGTAGAGTGAGAACGTTAAGAGTAGACAGTAGAGTAGAATAGACAGTAGAGTAGAGCAGACAGTAGAGTAGACAGTAGAGTAGACAGTAGAGTAGACAGTAGAGTAGACAGAGAGAAAGTAGAGTAGACTAGCAGAGTAGACAGCAGAGTAGACAGTGAGCAGACAGTAGAGTAGGACAGTAGAGTAGACAGTAGAGTAGACAGTAGAATGAGTCATAGTGCAGAGTCGACAGTAGAGTAGACAGAGTAGAGTACAGTAGAGTAGACAGTAGAGTAGACAGTAGAGTAGACAGTAGAGTAGACAGTAGAGTAGACAGCAGAGTAGACAGCAGAGTAGACAGTAGAGTAGACAGCAGAGTAGACAGTAGAGTAGAGTAGACAGTAGAGTAGACAGTAGAGTAGACAGCAGAGTAGACAGTAGAGTAGAGCAAGTAGAGTAGACAGTAGATTAGACAGTGAGTAGCAGACGTAGAGTAGACAGTAAGTAGCAGTAGCAGAGTAGACAGTAGAGAGAGAAGACAGTAGAGCAGAGTAGACAGTAGAGTAGACAGTAGAGTAGACAGTAGAGTAGACAGCAGAGTAGACAGTAGAGTAGACAGTACGAGTAGACAGTAGATAGACAGCAGTAGTAGACAGTAGAGTGAGTAGACAGTAGAGTAGACAGTAGAGCAGACAGTAGAGTAGACAGTAGAGTGCAGCAGGAGTAGACAGAAGTAAGAGCCCATAGATAGACAGTAGAGTAGAAGTAGAGTAGACAGTAGAGTAGACAGTAGATTTAGACAGTAGATAGACAGTAGAGTAGACAGCAGAGTAGACAGTAGCAGAGTAGACAGTAGAGTAGACAGTAGAGTAGACAGTAGAGTAGACAGTAGAGTGAGAGAGCAGTTGCAGATAGACAGAGCAGAGTAGACAGAGAGCAGAGTAGACAGTAGAGTAGACAGTAAGAGATCCACAGTAGAGTAGAGTGAGACAGTAGAGTGAGGAGCAGAGCAGAGTGACAGTAGAGCAGAGTAGACAGTAGAGTAGACAGTGAGTAGACAGTAGAGTAGACAGTAGAGTAGACAGTAGAGTGAGAGTAGACAGCAGAGTCATGAGTAGACAGTAGAGTGAGAGCAGATAGAGTAGACAGTGCAGAGTAGACAGCAGAGCAGACAGCAGTAGCGTAGACAGTGAAAGAGTAGACAGTAGAGTAGACAGTAGCAGACAGCAGATAGACAGTAGAGTAAGTAGACAGTAGAGAGACAGTAGGGTAGCAGTCAGAGTAGACAGTAGAGTAGACAGTAGAGATGACAGTAGAGTAGAGCAGTAAAGTAGAGCGGAGTAGACAGTAGAGTGACAGTGATAGACAGCAGAGTAGACGTAGAAGACAGAGAGTAGACAGTAGAGTAGACAGTAGAGTAGACAGTAGAGGCAGACAGTAGAGTAACAGTAGAGTAGAGTAGACAGTAGAAGACAGTAGAGTAGACAGTAGAGTTAGACAGTAGAGTAGACAGTAGAGTAGATGGTCAGACGTGACAGTAGAGAAGACAGTAGAGTAGAGTAGACAGTAGAGTAGAGCAGTACAGTAGCAGTAGAGTAGACAGTAGAGTAGAGTAGACAGTAGAGTAGACAGTAGAGTAGACAGTAGAATTAGACAGTAGGAGTAGACAGTGAGATGAGACAGAGAGGACAGTGGAGTAGACAAGTAGAGTCAGACAGTAGAGTAGAGTAGACAGTAGAGTAGACAGCAGAGTAGACAGTAGATAGAAAGTGACAGACTAGAGTAGACAGTAGAGTGACAGTAGAGTAGACAGCAGAGAGAGACAGAGTAGACAGTAGAGTAGACAGTAGAGTAGATCAGTGAAAGGACAGTAGAGTAGACAGTAGAGTAGAGCATTCGTAGAGTAGACAGTGAGAGTAGACAGCAGATTAGACAGTAGAGTAGACAGTAGATGTGACAGTAGAGTAGAGCAGTGAAAGAGAGTAGAGTAGACAGCAATGAGTAGACAGCAGAGCCATAGAGAGTAGAGTAGACAGAGCAGAGTAGACAGTAGAGAGAGAAATTAGACAGTAGAGTCAGAGTGGAGTAGACTAGAGTAGAGTAGACAGCAGAGTAGACAGTAGAGTAGACAGTAGAGTAGACAGTAGAGTAGACAGTGAGAGTAGAGTAGACAGTGGAGAGTAGACGGAGTAGAGTAGACAGTAGAGTAGAGCAGTACAGTAGAGCAGTCAGCAGTAGACAGCAGAGTAGACAGTAGAGTAGACAGTAGATCAGTAGGAACAGTAGAGTAGACAGTAGAGTAGACAGTAGAGCAGAGTAGACAGCAGAGGAGTAGACAGTAGTGTAGATTGAAGTAGCGGAGTAGACAGTAGAGTAGACAGTAGAGTAGACAGCAGAGTGACAGTAGAGCAGAGAGACAGTAGAGTAGAGCAGATTGAAAGTAGACATTGAAAGTAGAGTAGACAGTAGAGTAGACAGTAGAGTGGACAGCAGTAGTAGACAGTAGTTAGACAGTAGAGTAGACAGCAGACAGTACAGTAGAGTAGACAGTAGGGTATACAGTAGGGTAGACAGCAGAGTAGACAGTAGAGTAGACAGTAGAGAAGAGTAGACAGTAGAGCAGAGTAGACAGTAGAGAGACAGTGAGTGAGACAGTAGAGTAGACAGTAGAGCAGATTAAAGAGGAGAAGACAGTAGAGTAAACAGAGAGCAGACAGTAGAGTAGACAGTAGAGTAGACAGCAGAGTAGACAGTAGAGTAGACAGTAGAGTATGACAGTAGAGTAGACAGTAGAGTAGACAGTAGAGTAGACAGCAGAGTAGACAGTGAGAGTAGAGTAGAATGAGAGAGTAGACAGTAGAGCAGAGTAGACGTAGAGTAGACAGTAGATTAGACACAGTAGAGTAGACAGCAGAGTAGACAGTAGAGTAGACAGTAGATTAGACAGCAGAGCAGACAGACAGAGTAGACAGTAGAGTAGACAGTAGATCAGACGAGTAGACAAGTCAGAGTAGACAGCAGAGAGCGAAGACAGTCAGAACAGTAGACAGACAGCAGTGAGCAGTCAGATAGAGTAGACAGTAGAGTAGACAGTAGAGTAGACAGTGAGATATGAAAGAGTAGACAGTAGAGTAGACAGTAGAGTAGACAGTAGAGTAGACAGTAGAGTAGACAGTAGAGTAGACGCAGCAGAGTAGACAGTAGAGTAGACAGCAGAGGACAAAATAGAGAGCAGCTACAGAGTAGACAGTAGAGTAGACGGTAGAGTAGACAGTAGAGTAGACAGTAGAGTAGACAGTAGAGATAGACAGCAGAGAGAATAGACAGTAAGAGTAGACAGTAGAGTAGACAGTTAGAGAGGATAAAGAGTAGACAGTAGAGTAGACAGTAGAGTAGACAGCAGAGTAGACAGTAGAGCCTAGACAGTAGAGTAGACAGTAGAGTAGACAGTAGAGTAAACAGTAGAGTAGACAGTAGAGTAGACAGAGTAGACAGTAGAGTAGACAGATAGAGTAGACAGTGGAGAGCAGAGTAGACAGTAGAGTAGACAGTAGAGTCAGACAGTAGAGTAGAAGATAGCAGACAGCAGAGTAGACAGTAGTAGCAGTAAGTAGAGTAGAGTAGACAGTAGAGCAGACAGCAGAGTAGACAGCAGAGTAGACAGTAGAGTAGACAGAGTAGACAGTAGAGTAGACAGTAGAGTAGACAGCAGAGTAGACAGTAGAGCAGAGTAGACAGTAGAGTAGACAGTAGAGTAGACAGTAGAGTAAGACAGTAGAGATAGACAGTAGAGTAGACAGTAGAGTAAACAGTAGAGTAACAGTAGAGTGAGAGACAGTAGAGTAGACAGTAGAGTAGAACAGAGTAGACAGTAGAGTCAGACAGTAGAGTCAACAGAGTAGAGTAGACAGTAGAGAGTAGACAGTAGAGTAGACAGTGATGAGTAGACAGTAGAGTAGACAGTAGAGTAAACAGTAGAAGCAGAGTAGACAGAGCAGACAGCAGAGTAGACAGTAGAGTAGACAGTAGAGTAGACAGTAGAGTAGACAGCAGAGAGAGTAAGAGTAGAGATAGACAGCAGAGTAGACAGTAGAGTAGACTAGAGTAGACAGTAGAGTAGACAGCAGTAGTAGACAGTAGAGTAGACAGTAGAGCAACACAGAGTAAACAGAGAGTAGAGAGAGAGTAGACAGTAGAGTACAGACAGTAGAGTAGACAGTATAGAGTAGACAGCAGAGTAGACAGTAGAGTAGATAGCAGGAGTAGACAGTAGAGTAGACAGTAAGATAGACAGAAGAGTAGACAGTAGAGTAGACAGCAGAGTAGACAGTAGAGTAGACAGTGAGATGTAGACAGTAGAGTAGACAGTAGAGTAGACAGTAGAATGCAGACAGCAGAGTAGACAGTAGACTTAGACAGTAGAAGATTGAGTAGAGTAGACAGTAGAGTAGACAGCAGAGTGAGACAGGAGATAGAGTAGAGTAGAGTAGAGTAGACAGCAGAGCAGACAGAAATTGAGAGAGACAGTAGAGTAGACAAAGCAGAGTAGAAAGTAGAGTAGACAGTGGGAGTAGACAGTAGAGTAGAGCAGTGAGAGTAGACAGTAGAGTAGACAGTAGGTAGCAGACAGTAGAGTAGACAGCAGAGCAGACAGCAGAGTAGACAGTAGAGTAGACAGCAGAGTAGACAGCAGAGTGACAGTGAGAGTAGACAGTAGAGGAAGTAGAGTCGAGGTAGAGCAGAGCAGATTAGAGTAGACAGCAGAGTAGACAGTAGAGTAGACAGTAGAGTAGACAGTAGAGTAGACAGTAGAGTAGACAGCAGAGCAGAGTAGACAGCAGAGTAAGACAGTAGAGTAGACAGTAGAGTAGACAGCAGAGTAGACAGAGCAGACACAGTAGAGTTAGACAGCAGAGTGAGACAGTAGAGTAGACAGCAGAGTAGACAGTGAGAGTAGACAGTAGAGCATAGACAGTAGAGTAGACAGTGAGAGATAGACAGTAGGAGACAGTAGAGTAGACAGTAGAGTAGACAGCAGAGTAGACAGTAGAGTAGACAGTAGAGTAGACAGCAGAGTAGACAGTAGAGTAGAACAGGAGAGTAGACAGTAGAGTAGACAGAGAGTAGACAGGAGTAGACAGTGGCAGAGTAGACAGTAGAGTAGACAGCAGAGTGAGACAGTAGAGTAGACTGTTAAGAGTAGATTGCAGCAGAGTAGACAGTAGAGTAGAGAAGGTACACAGTAGACAGTAGCAGTGCAGACAGCAGAGTAGACAGTAGAGTAGACAGTAGAGTAGACAGTAGAGAAGACAGCAGAGTAGACAGTGCAGCATTGTAGAGAGTAGACAGTAGAGTAGGACAGTCAGAGTAGACAGTAGAGTAGACAGGAGTGAAGCAGTAGACAGTAGAGTAGACATTTAGAGCAGACAGTAGAGTAGACAGTAGAGTCGAAGACAGCAGAGTAGACAGTAGAGCAGTAGAGCACACAGAGTAGACAGTAGAGTAGACAGTAGAGTAGACAGTGGGGAGCAGACAGTAGAGTAGACAGCAGAGTAGACAGTAGAGTGAGTACAGAGAGTAGTACAGTAGAGTAGACAGTGGGGAGAGTAGACAGTGAGTAGACAGCAGAGTAGACAGTAGAGTAGACTAGCAGAGTAGACAGTAGAGTAGACAGTGAGTGAGTAGAGTAGACAGAGCAGAGTAGACAGTAGAGTAGACAGTAGAGTAGACAGCAGAGTAGACAGTGAGAAGTGAACAGCAGAGTAGAAGCAGTAGAGTAGACAGCAGAGCAGTTTGGTAGAGTGAGACAGCAGAGTAGACAGTAGAGTAGACAGCAGATAAGAGTAGAGTAGAGTAGACAGTATGGAGTAGACAGTAGAGTAGACAGCTAAGAGTAGACAGTAGAGTAGAGCAGATGCAGAGTAGAGACACAGAGTGAGACAGTAGAAGATTTAAGTAGACAGTAGAGTAGACAGTAGAGCAGACAGTAGAGCAGACAGAGAGTAGACAGTAGAGTAGACAGCAGAGTAGACAGCAGAGTAGACAGTAGAGTAGACAGCATCGGGTAGACAGTAGAGTAGACAGTAGAGTAGAATCAGAGCAGAGGAGTAGACAGTAGATGACAGCAGAGTAGAACTAGAGTAGACAGTAGAGTAGAGCAGAGTGGAGAGTAGACATGTAGAGTAGACAGTGAGTAGACAGCAGAGTAGACAGTAGAGTAGACAGAGGAGAGTAGACAGTAGAGTAGAGCCAGTAGAGTAGAGAGCAGAGTAGACAGTAGAGTAGACAGTAGAGTAGACAGAAGAGTAGAGCAGAGTAGAGTAGACTTATTAGTATAGAGTCAGACAGTAGAGTAGAGCAGACAGAGCAGACAGTAGAGTAGACAGCAGACAGAGAGTAGACAGTAGAGAGAGACAGTAGAGTAGACAGCATGAGTAGACAATAGTAGAGTAGACAGTAGAGTAGACAGTAGAGTAGACTGTAGAGTAGACAGTAGAGAGCAGTCAGAGTAGACAGTAGAGTAGACAGTAGGGTAGACAGTAGGGTAGACAGTAGGGTAGACAGCAGATAGACAGTAGAGTAGACAGAAGAGTAGACAGCAGAGTAGACAGCAGAGTAGACGTCAGAGTAGACAGTAGAGTAGACAGAGCAGAAGTAGAGTAGACAGTAGAGTAGACAGTGGAGTAGACAAGTAGAGTAGACAGCAGAGTACAAGACATAGAAGTAGACGAGAGTAGACAGCAGAGTAGATCAGTAGAGTCAGACTTGAGAGTGAAGTGAGTAGAGTAGATCAGTAGAGTAGACAGTAGAGTAGACAGTAGAGCAGACGATCACAGCAGAGTAGACAGTAGAGTCAGTAGAGTAGACAAGAGTAGACAGTAGAAGTGACAGTCAGTGAGTAGTACGGTAGAGTAGACAGTAGAGTAGACAGCAGAGTAGACAGTGATAGACAGTAGTAGACAGTAGAGTAGACAGCAGAGTAGACGTTAGAGTAGACAGCAGAGTAGACAGGTAATAGAGTAGACAGTAGACAGACAGCAGAGTAACATTAGAGTAGACAGATTGAGAGTAGACAGCAGAGTAGACAGTAGAGTAGGACAGTAGAGCAGAGTAGAACAGTAGTGATGAGTAGACACAAAGAGTAGACAGCAGAGTAGACAGCAGAGTGACAGCTAGAGTAGACAGTAGAGTAGACAGTAGAGTAGACAGCAGAGTAGACAGTAGAGTAGACAGTAGAGTAGACAGTAGAGTAGACAGTGAGAGTAGACGTAGAGTAGAAGTAGAGTAGACAGTAGAGTAGACAGTAGTTAAGCAGAGTAGACAGTAGTAGCAGAGTCAGACAGTAGAGTAGACAGCAGAGTAGACAGTAGGGTATACAGTAGGGTAGACAGTAGGGTATACAGTAGAGTAGACAGTAGAGTAGATTGTAGCGCAGAGTAGACAGTAGAGTAGACAGTAGAGTAGACAACAGATTAGACAGCAGAGACAGTAGAGTTATGACAGTAGAGTAGACAGTAGAGTAGACAAGAGTGAGGGTCAGTAAGTAGAGTAGAGTAGACAGTAGAGTAGAGCAGTAGAGTAGACAGCGACAGTAGAGTAGAGTAGAGTAGACAGTAGAGTAGACAGTAGAGTAGACAGTAGAGTAGACAGCAGAGTAGACAGCAGAGTAGACAGCAGAGTAGACAGTAGAGCAGAGTACAGTAGAGTAGACAGCAGAGTAGACAGCAGTAGACAGTAGAGTAGACAGTAGAGTAGAAAGCAGGGAGTAGACAGGAGTGAGACAGTGAGAGTAGACAGCAGAGTAGACAGTAGAGTAGACAGTAGAGTAGAGTAGAGTAGACAGTAGAGTAGACTGAGAGTAGACAGTAGAGTAGACAGTAGAGTAGACAGCAGAGTAGACGTAAGAGTAGACAGTAGAGTAGACAGTAGAGTAGACAGTAGAGTAGACAGTGAGTAGACAGCAGAGTAGACAGTAGAAGTAGACAGTAGAGTAGACAGCAGGGTAGAGTAGACAGCAGAGTAGACAGTAGAGTAGAGTACCCAGCAAGTAGAGTAGACAGTAGAGTAGACAGTAGAGCAGTAGAGTAGACAGTAGAGTAGACAGTAGGTAGACAGTAGAGTAGACAGCAGAGTAGACAGCAGAGTAGACAGTAGAGTAGACAGTAGAGTAGAGTAGAGTAGACAGCAGAGTAGACAGTAGAGTAGACAGTAGAGTAGACAGCAGAGTAGACAGTAGACAGTAGAGTAGACTAGAGTATGAGTAGACAGTAGTAGAATGTAGACAGCAGAGTAAACAGTAGAGTAGACAGTAGAGTAGACAGTAGAGTAGAGCAGTAGAGTAGACAGAGAGTAGACAGCAGAGACAGCAGAGTAGACAGCAGAGTAGAAGTAGAGTAGACAGCAGAGTAGACAGCAGAGTAGACAGTAGAGTAGACAGCAGAGTAGACAGCAGAGTAGACAGTAGAGTAGACAGCAGAGTAGACAGTAGGTAGACAGCAGAGTAGAGCAGTAGAGTAGACAGCAGAGTAGACAGTAGAGTAGACAGTAGAGTAGACAGTAGAGTAGACAGCAGAGTAGACGTAGAGCAGTGACAGTAGAGTAGACAGCAGAGTAGACAGTAGAGTAGACAGTAGAGTAGACAGAAGTAGAAGTAGAGTAGACAGTAGAGTAGACAGCAGAGTAGACAGTAGAGTAGACAGTGAGAGTAGACAGTAGAGTAGACAGCAGAGTAGACAGCAGAGTAGACAGTAGAGTAGACAGCAGAGAGACAGTAGAGTAGATCAGTAGAGTAAACAGTAGAGTAGACAGTAGAGTAGACAGTAGAGTAGACAGTAGATAGACTAGTAGGGTAGACAGTAAGTAGACACTGGAGTAAACAGTAGAGTAGACAGTAAAGTAGACAGTAGTAACAGCGAGTAGACAGTAGAGTAGAAGTTAGACAGCAGAGTAGACAGTAGAGTAGTAGACAGTAGAGTAGACAGTGGGAAGTGACGACAGTAGAGTAGACACAGTGAAGTGAACATAGAGTAGACCGAAGAAGGTGGTGGTGGACAGTAAAGTAGACAGTAGTAGACAGCAGTGACAATAACAGTAAGTAGACAGTGTACAGCAGGCAGACAGTAGAGTGACAGTGGAGTGGAAAGTAGAGTAGACAGCAGAGTAGACAGTAAGTAGACAGTGAGTAACAGTAAGTAGACAGAGAGTAGAACAGTAGAGTAGACAGTAGAGTAGACAGTAGAGTAGACAGTAGAGTAGACAGTAGAGTAGACAGTAGAGTAGACAGTAGAGTAACCGTAAAGTAGAGTGAGTAGACGGAAGTAGACAGTAGAGTAGACAGTAGAGTAGACAGCAGAGTAGACAGTAGAGTAGACAGTAGAGTAGACAGTAGAGTAGACAGTAGAGTAGACAGTAGAGTAGACAGCAGATGAGGCTGTACAGTCCTGCTTTCACCTGTACCCCGCACATTGTCTCGGTACCGGTACCCCCTGTATACAGCCTTGTTATTACCTGGACTAACCTGTACCCCAGCCCATTGACTCGGTACCGGCACCCCCTGTATATAGCCTCGTTATTGTTATTTTATTGTTAAACTTTATTTTCTTAATACTGCATGGTTGGTTAAGGGCTTGTAAGTAAGCATTTCACGGTAAGGTCTACACCTGTTGTATTCGGCGCGTTTGACAAATACAATTTGATTTGATTTGATTTTGATTTGATTTTAAGGTTCTGAGGCGTAACCAGTAAGGAAATGTCCGCTGTGTATGTTAGAGGAGGTAAACAAATGAATTCAACATTATATCACCTGAAAAAAGACAGACACTGTATTATACTTATTACATACCTTAATTAGTCATTATACTTCTTGAAAAACTTTTACGTCATCATTTCTTACAAAGAGCCAGAAAGAGAATGAGTCTCTCAATCTGAAGTATGATGTACGGTACTACTAGAGTTTCTGTTAGTCATCACCAGTGATTGGTTCTCACCAGCTTCACCACAGACAATAGATCTGTCATCACCAGTGATTGGTTCTCCACTTCCCACAGAAATGATGGGTTGTTCTCACCTCACCACAGACAATAGATCTGTCATCACCAGTGATTGTTTCTCACCAGCTTCACCACAGACAATAGATCTGTCATCACCAGTGATTGGTCCCAGCTTCACCACAGACAATAGATCTGTCTCACCAGTGATTGGTTCTCACCAGCTTCACCACCGACAATAATCTGTCATCACCAGTGATTGGTTCTCACCACTTCACCAGACAATAGATCTTCACCAGTGATTAGTTCTCACCAGCTTCACCACAGACAATAGATCTGTCATCACCAGTGATTGGTTCTCACCAGCTTCACCACAGACAATAGATCTATCATCACCAGTGATTGGTTCTCACCAGCTTCACCACAGACAATAGATCTGTCATCACCAGTGATTGGTTCTCACCAGCTTCACCACAGACAATAGATATATCATCACCAGTGATTGGTTCTCACCAGCTTCACCACAGACAATAGATCTGTCATCACCAGTGATTGGTTCTCACCAGCTTCACCACAGACAATAGATCTGTCATCACCAGTGATTGGTTCTCACCAGCGGTTAGTGTCAAGAACTGCATTTTCCCTTGTGTGTCCAGAATGGTCCACCACCCAAAGGACATCCAGCCAACTTGACACAACTGTGGAAAGCATCGGAGTCAACACGGGCCATTATCCCTGTGGAATGCTTTCGACACCTTGTAGAGTCCATGCCACGACGAATTGAGGCTGTTCTGAGGGCAAAAGAGAGTGCAACTCAATATTAGGAAGGTGTTCCTAATGTTTGGTATACTCAGTGTATGTTTCAGTGTGTCCGCCTTAAAATACACATGTTTTTAAATGGTACAAATTAAGTTTCAGTAGAAAAATAAATACTTAGAATGAATGGAACTTTGTGCTGCCAGAATGCGCAAAGTTAATCTGAGTGTTCTTTGTTGAATGAAGATAATTGTTCTCATTACTATGTATTGTACTGCGGTTGTTTCATCTGTGTAAACAAAAATATAATTCCATTGCATTACATATAATATATAGTCATGTCGTCAACTATCTTTCTCTCCCTGATATAGCCTAAACTTTTTTGATATAACCTGATATAACTTTTAATGTATAAGGTCCAATGTGTTTGCTGAAAGTCAACAGTCAATAGTCTTATTATATGCCATAGTCAATACGTACTCTCGTCGTAATAATGTAAAATAAATAATCATTATCTCATCGTCATCATCATCATCGTCGTCATCACGTCATCGTCAACATAATCATCGTAATCGTCATCGTAGTAATAATAATGTGTATAATAGTAGTAATAGTAGTAGTAGTAGTAGTAGTAGTAGTAGTAGTAGTAGTAATAGCTAGTAGTAGTAGTAATAGTAGTAGTAGTGTAGTAGTAATAGTAATGTAGTAATAGTAATAGTAATGTAGTAGTAGTAGTAATAGTAGTAGTGTAGTAATAGTAGTAGTAGTAGTAGTAGTAGTAGTAGTAGTATTAGTAGTGTGTAGTAGTATAATAGTGTGTGTAGTAGTAATGTGTGTATAGTAGTAATAGTAGTAGTAAGTAGTAATAGTAGTAGTAGTAGTAGTAATGTGTAGTGTGTGTAGTAGTAGTAATAGTGTAGTAGTAATAGTAGTAGTAGTAGTAGTAATGTGTAGTAGTGTGTAGTAATAATAGTAGTAGTATTAATAGTAATATAGTAGTAGTATTAGTAGTAATGTGTGTGTGTAGTAATAGTAGTATGTAATAGTAATAGTAGTAGTAATAATAGTAGTAGTATTAGTAGTATTATTAGTAGTAGTAGTAGTAGTAGTATTAGTATTGCTAGTATTGGTAGTAGTAGTAGTAGTAGTAATAGTAGTAATGTGTAGTAGTAGTAGTAGTAGTAATAGTAGTATGTAGTAGTAGTAGTAATATTAGTAGTAGTAATAGTAGTATGTGTAATGTAGTAGTAGTAGTAAGTATTAGTAGTAATAGTAGTAGTGTGTGTGTAGTGTGTATAGTAATAATAGTAATATTAGTATGTAGTAGTAGTAGTAGTATTAATGTAATAATATGATAGTAGTAGTAATAATAGTATTAGTAGTAATAGTAATAGTATTTAATAGTAGTAATATTAATAGTAGTAGTAGTAATAGTAATATTAGTAGTAATAGTAATGGTAGTGGTAGTATAGTAATAATAGTAATAGTAGTAATATTAATTGTATTAGTAATAGTAATAGTAGTAGTAATGGTAGTAGTAGTAGTAGTAGTAATAGTAGTAGTAGTAGTAGTAGTAGTAGTAGTAGTAGTAGTAGTGTATAGTGTAGTGTGTGTGTAGTAGTAGTATTAGTAGTAGTAGTAGCTAGTAATGTGGTGTAGTAATGAGTAGTAGTAGTATGTATTAGTAGTAGTATTAGTAGTAATATTTGTAATGTGTAGTGTAATATTAGTGTAATGTAATGTGTGTAATATTAGTTATTAGTAGTAATGTATAATATTAATAGTAATAATAATATTAGTAATAGTAGTATTAATAGTGTAATAATAGTAGTAGTAGTAGTAGTAGTAATAGTAATATTAGTAATAATAGTAGTGTGTGTTAGTAGTAATGTGTGTAATAGTAATGTAGTAGTAATAGTAGTAATTATGTAGTAATATTAATATGTTGTGTAGTAATAGTATTAGTAATAATATTAAGTGGTGGTTGTAATAGTAGTGTAGTGTAGTAGTAGTAGTAGTAGTACGTAATATCAATAGTAATAATATCAATATTAATAATAATAGTAGTAGTAATAGTAGTAGTATTAGTATATTGTGTGTTATAAATAAGTTATTAGTAATAGTAATAGTAATATAGTATTAATAATAGTAGTATAGTTGTAGTAGTTGTAGTAATTGTAGGTAATAGTAATAATGTTAATATAGTAATAATGTGTATATTAATAGTAGTAGTAATGGATTAATGTAATGTTAATGTGTAATAATCGTAATAATAATAATAATATTAATAGTAATAATAATAATATTAGTAGTAGTATTGGTAGTAGTAGTTGTAGTATTAGTAGTAGTAGTAGTAGTAATAGTAGTAGTAATAGTAGTAGTAGTAGTAGTAGTAGTAGTAGTATATAGTATGTAGTAGTAGTAGTATAGTAGTAGTAGTAGTAGTAGTAGTACGGCAGGTAGCTTAGTGGTTAAGAACGTTGTGCCAGTAACCGAAAGGTCGCTGGTTCTAATCCCAGAGCCGACTAGGTGAAAAATCTGTCGATGTGCCCTTAAGCAAGGCACTTAACCCTAATTTGTCCTGTAAATTGCTCCTGATAAGAGTGTCTGCTAAATAACAAAAAAAGTAGTAGTAGTTGTAATAGTATAAGTCAATAGTAGTAGACAAAAAGTATTTAGATGTTTGTTTTTTATGGTATAGATTACGTAGTTGTTTTTTTAAGGTATGTATTATTTAATTTTTTTCATGGTATAGATTATATAGTTGTTTTTTATGGTATTAGATTATTTTCTGCTTGAATATATCTGCTTCTCTTGATATCTCTACAAATAAAGAAACCATTTTGGAAGAGTATTTTTTCTTTTGATATACACTGAGTGTACAAAACATTAGGAACACCTTCCTAATATTGAGTTGCACTCTCTTTTGCCCTCAGAACAGCCTCAATTCGTTGGGGCATGGAGTCTACAAGGTGTCATTTTCAATCCATATCTCAATTGTCTCAAGGCTTAAAAATCCTTCTTTAACCTGTCTCCTCCCCTTCAGCTACACTGATTAAAGTGGATTTAACAAGTGACATCAATAAGGGATCATAGCTTTCACCTGGATTCACCTGGTCAGTCTACAGTATGTTATGGAAAGAGCACACTTGGGGAGAACAAGTACTGTATGTGAAAGTGTATTGGCCAGGGGGAAACTGATCCTAAGTCACCAGTTCTGGGTCAGTGTTTGAGCGGAGGTTTTTAGATAGCTAACGTTAGCATTGCTAGCAAAAAAAAAATTACGAACTTTGCTAGCTATGGCAACATTGCCATCTCTCTAATGTAAATTTGACGACATCATAATGATGGCAAAGTTATCTCCTACAAATGATTTGCCTACTTTGGCAATGTCATCATATTTCCAGGCCACTATAGTATAATTTAGACTGAACAGTCATTAGCCCCCGTTCAGAATGACTGGGCACCACGCGACTTTCAGGCGCAACTGTGGCTGAGATGTCTGTGGAGCGTTCATAACAATGGCAGGACGCGACCGAGTGAAGAAGGTGCAACCCCATGAATATTATTGGAAAAATCCATTCCCGGTAAAAAGTTTTAGAACACCTACTTATTCATGGGTTTTTCATTATTTTTTACTATTTTCTACATTGTAGAATAATAGTGAAGACATCAAAACTATAAAATAATACACATGGAATCATGTAGTAACCAAAAAAGTGTTAAACAAATATTTGAGATTATTCAAATAGCCACCCTTTGCCTTGATGACAGCTTTGCACACTCTTGGCATTCTCTCAACCAGCTTAATGAGGTAGTCACCTGGAATGCATTTCAATTAACAGGTGTGCCTTCTTAAAAGTTAATTTGTGGAATTTCTTTCCTTCTTAATGTGTTTGAGCCAATCAGTTGTGTTGTGACAAGGTAGGGGGGTATACAGAAGATAGTCCTATTTGGTTAAAGACCAAGTCCATATTATGGCAAGAACAGCTCAAATAAGCAAATAGAAACGACAGTCCATCATTACTTTAAGACAGGAAGGTCAGTCAATACGGAACATTTCAAGAACTTTGAAAGTTTCTTCAAGTGCAGTCGCAAAAACCATCAAGCGCTATGATAAAACTGTCTCTCATGAGGACCACCACAGGAATGGAAGACCCAGAGTTACCTCTGCTACAGAGGATAAGTTCATTAAAGCCTCAGAAATTGCAGCCCAAATAAATGCTTCACAGAGTTCAAGTAACAGACACATCTCAACATCAACTGTTCAGAGGAGACTGTGTGAATCAGGCCTTCATGGTCGAATTGCTGCAAAGAAACCACTACTAAAGGACACCAATAAGAAGAAGAGACCTGCTTGGGCCAAGAAACATGATCAATGGACATTAGACAGGTGGAAATGTGTCCTTTGGTCTGGAGTCCAAATTTGAGATTTTTGGTTCCAACCGCCGTGTCTTTTGTGAGACGCGTTGTGGGTGAACGGATGATCTCTGCATGTGTATTTCCCACCGTAAAGCATGGAGGAGGAGGTGTAATGGTGTGGGGATGCTTTGCTGGTGACACTGTCTGTGATTTATTTAGAATTCAAGGCATACTTAACCAGCATGGCTACCACAGCATTCTGCAGCGATACGCCATCCCATCTGGTTTGGGCTTAGTGGGACTATCATTTGTTTTTCAATAGGAGAATGACCCAACACACCTCCAGGCTGTGTAAGGGCCATTTTACCAAGAAGGAGAGTGATGGAGTGCTGCATCAGATGACCTGGCCTCCACAATCCCCCGACCTCAACCAAATTGAGATGGTTTGGGATGAGTTGGACCGCAGAGTGAAGGAAAAGCAGCCAACAAGTGCTCAGCATATGTGGGAACTCCTTCAGGACTGTTGGAAAAGCATTCCAGGAGAAGCTGGTTGAGAGAATGCCAAGAGTGTGCAAAGCTGCCATCAAGGGTGGCTATTTGAAGAATCTCAAATATAACATATATTTTGATTTGTTTAACACTTTTTTGGGTTACTACATGATTCCATATGTGTTATTTCATAGTTTTGATGTCTTCACTATTATTCTACAATGTAGAAAAACCCGTGAATGAGTAGGTGTATCCAACCTTTTTACCGGTAGTGTATGTGTATTCATACCGGTATACCTTAAAATACGATACATCGCCCAGCCCTGTTTGGACTGTAGAGAGTCCTTATGTAGCGAACGAAGGGTAACACACACGCTCATGCATGCAAAAACAGCTGCTGCTTCAAAACTATCTTGTCAGTTTTGATTAGGTTCATTGCCTCTTTACCTCTGATTAGATGAGTGCTTTGGGTTGATGTCGTTAGCATTTTCACATATCCTCCCATTCACATCCAATGATGAGTGAATTGGGTTATCACAGTTAATGATGAGTGAATTGGGTTATCACAGTTAATGATGAGTGAATTGGGTTATCACAGTTAATGATGAGTGAATTGGGTTATCACAGTTAATGATGAGTGAATTGGGTTATCACAGTCAATGATGTGTGAATTGGGTTATCACAGTTAATGCTAATGTCGTTAGCATTTTCACATATCCTCCCATTCACATCCAAAGATGAGTGAATTGGGTTATCACAGTTAATGATGAGTGAATTGGGTTATCACAGTTAATGCTAATGTCGCTAGCATTCACACATATTTTGCCATTCAGGTCAAAGGGTTATATTACAAAGCAGCATCTATGAGTTAGCCAGCTAACTTTAACTGATGTCTGCATAAATGTATCAATATTTATCAGTATTTATTAACATCGTTAAACCCATACCAGAAATATTCCAAGTGTTATTTTGAAATGTTTCTCTATTCCGTGATCTTCTTCCCTTGCGAAAGCAGTGTTCAGAGTCCGAGTCCCAAATGGCAACCTATTCTCTATTTAGTGCACTAGTTTTGACCCGGGGCCCTGGGCTCTGGGCAAAAGCAGTGCACCATATAAGGAAATAGGGAGTTATTTGAGATTCAGCCATTTGGTTGTCAAGGTTACATAGGCAGCAACATGATCAATGAAAGAGCAGGTTAAGAAGCACCGCCACTTTTTCTTGCATCATAAGGAATAGACACATGTTAGTTACAAATGTGATTTTACGGCTCCACTGGCCCTGCTATTCACATCAACTCACCTGTCTGTGCGTCCCAAATTACACCTTATTACTTACATAGTGTACTTCTTTTGGCCAGAGCCCAGTGGTCCCATGGTCAAAAGTAGTGCCCTCCATTGGCACTCCATAGGGAGTAGGGAGCCATTTGGGACACAGGAAGTGTTTTTCAGGAGAGAAAAAAAACACAGGTGGTGCCTGCCAAACCACATTACCATCACTTCACACCATCACACCATCACACCATCCCCAACGCATTAAACGAGATGAAAACCACAAAAACACGACTTCTGACTGGCTGCTTGCTGCTGTTTTAAAAAAAGAACACACATTATTCACCCCACTCACTTTCACACCAAGCATAAATTGTCTGCCAAATGTTTACGCTCATGTCACAGGGTTGTGTTAAAAGACTAAAGTACCTGTATATAATTTCTCTCTCTCTCTCTCTCTCTCTCTCTCTGCTTAATGCTTAGTTAAGACATTGCCTTCTGTGATGTAATGAATGACCTTGAGCATGTGATGATCAGGAGAGAGAGAGAAGAAGAGAGAAGAAAGAGAGAAGAAGAGAGAAGAGAGAGAGAGAGAGAGAGAGAGAGAGAGAGAGAGAGAGAGAGAGAGAGAGAGGAGAGAGAAGAGAGAGAGAGAGACAGAAGAGAGAGAGAGAGAGAGAGAGAGAGACAGAAGAGAGAGAGAGAGAGAGAGAGAGAGAGAGAGACAGACAGAGAGAGAGAGAGAGAGAGAGAGAGACAGAGAGAGAGAGAGACAGAGAGAGAGAGAGAGAGAGAGAGAGAGAGAGAGAGAGAGAGAGAGAGAGACAGAGAGAGAGAGACAGAGAGAGAGAGAGAGAGAGAAGAGAGAGAGAGAGAGAGAGAGACAGAGAGACAGAGAGAGCAGAGAGAGAGAGAGAGAGAGAGAGAGAGAGAGAGAGAGAGAGAGAGAGAGAGAGAGAGAGAGAGAGAGAGAGAGAGAGAGAGAGAGAGACAGAGAGAGAGAGAGAGAGAGATGAGATGAGATACTATAGCAACGTCCATATCATTTGTCTCATACTATGTCAAAGATGTCGCTTGAGCTTTGGTGTGCATCACAAATGACACCTTATTGGCCTTGGTCAAAAGTAGTGCGCTATAAAGGGGAGGAGAGTACCATTTGGGATGCATGTTTGGTGTTTTATTAATTCTCTGGACTTCCCTACTGTGCAGGGCTGTTCCGTGGTGGTATAATCATTTATTATGCAGGCCGTATTGAATCCTGCCCTTAATGTGCCCGTTAAATCACAGAGTAGGATTAAGACTGAGCAGCCGCCTGGCTTTTAGACAAGACATACAGAACTGAGACTGTTCTGCTCTGCCTGGGACTAGATAATGGATAGGCTGAGGCCTGGGCTGGATGGGTATGGGGCTGGGGATGGGGCTGGGGCTGGGGAGGGGGCTGGCGGAGGGCTGGGCAGGGGGCTGATGATGGGGCTGGGGATGTGGCTGGGGCTGGGGAGGGGGATGGGGCTAAGGCTGGGGAGGGGCCTGGGGATGGGCCTGGGGATGGGCTACCTCAGACAGGCAGCGTTAGCCAGTGGAGCCCATCAATCAAATGGAGTGCCGTGGAGCAGGAGGTCTGGGCTCAGCTGGTGTAATGATGCAGACAGCATGTGGTCTCCCCGCCATGCCAGGTCACACCCCTCCACTGCTGTTGCTGCTCAGGTGTGAGGGTCCGCTGCCCCCTACAGCCGGCTGTTCTGGGTCCTGCCCTGTCCACTAGACCTCTCTGTCTACCGTCCATCATCCCCCTGTCTGGATACCTGGCCTTCAGACTGGACCAGAGGCACTCAACTCAACAGATACTGGGAAGTTCTCTAAAGACAACCAACAGATACCAGAACAGTCTCTAAAGACAACCAACAGATACCAGAACAGTCTCTAAAGACAACCAACAGATACCAGAACAATCTCTAAAGACAACCAACAGATACCAGAACAGTCTCTAAAGACAACCAACAGATACCAGAACAGTCTCTAAAGACAACCAACAGATACCAGAACAATCTCTAAAGACAACCAACAGATACCAGAACAGTCTCTAAAGACAACCAACAGATACCAGAACAGTCTCTAAAGACAACCAACAGATACCAGAACAGTCTCTAAAGACAACCAACAGATACCAGAACAATCTCTAAAGACAACCAACAGATACCAGAACAGTCTCTAAAAACAACCAACAGATACCAGAACAATCTCTAAAGACAACCAACAGATACCAGAACAGTCTCTAAAGACAACCAAGAGATACCAGAACAGTCTCTAAAGACAACCAACAGATACCAGAACAGTCTCTAAAGACAACCAACAGATACCAGAACAATCTCTAAAGACAACCAACAGATACCAGAACAATCTCTAAAGACAACCAACAGATACCAGAACAGTCTCTAAAGACAACCAACAGATACCAGAACAATCTCTTAAGACAACCAACAGATACCAGAACAGTCTCTAAAGACAACCAACAGATACCAGAACAGTCTCTAAAGACAACCAACAGATACCAGAACAGTCTCTAAAGACAACCAACAGATACCAGAACAGTCTCTAAAGACAACCAACAGATACCAGAACAATCTTTAAAGACAACCAACAGATACCAGAACAGTCTCTAAAAACAACCAACAGATACCAGAACAGTCTCTAAAAACAACCAACAGATACCAGAACAGTCTCTAAAGACAACCAACAGATACCAGAACAGTCTCTAAAGACAACCAACAGATACCAGAACAGTCTCTAAAGACAACCAACAGATACCAGAACAGTCTCTAAAAACAACCAACAGATACCAGAACAGTCTCTAAAGACAACCAACAGATACCAGAACAATCTCTAAAGACAACCAACAGATACCAGAACAGTCTCTAAAGACAACCAACATATACCAGAACAGTCTCTAAAGACAACCAACATATACCAGAACAATCTCTAAAGACAACCAACAGATACCAGAACAGTCTCTAAAGACAACCAACAGATACCAGAACAGTCTCTAAAGACAACCAACATAAATTGGAACCTTAGATAACAAAGTACAGGTTAGTCAGACGTGAAAAAGCTAAGAGAACTGGAATTCTGAAATCAATTTCTTAAAGTTTTTCTCTAGAGGGAAATTCTGATAATGCCTATCAAGAAATATTGTGAATATTACTGGCTTAGCCCGAGTACATCAGCATGTTGAGTGATGTTAATAGGGTCAGCCATAGTAGTATGATAGGTGCAGTGTAATGTGTTGTTTTACAGGGTCAGTCATAGTAGTATGATAGGTGCAGTGTAATGTGTTGTTTTACAGGGTCAGTCATAGTAGTATGATAGATGCAGTGTAATGTGTTGTTTTACAGGGTCAGTCATAGTAGTATGATGGGGGCAGAGTAACAGTGTGTTGTGTTGAGCAGGGAATAACTTTCATCTCTGAAGAGACTGTGTTGTGTTGAGCAGGGAACGACCTTCATCTCTGAATAGACTGTGTTGTGTTGAGCAGGGAACGACCTTCATCTCTGTAGAGACAGTGTTCTGTTGAGCAGGGAAGAACCTTCATCTCTGAATAGACTGTGTTGTGTTGAGCAGGGAACGACCTTCATCTCTGAATAGACTGTGTTGTGTTGAGCAGGGAACGACCTTCATCTCTGAAGAGACAGTGTTGTGTTGAGCAGGGAACAACCTTCATCTCTGAAGAGGCATTACTGTGTTGAGCAGGGCACAACCTTCATATCTGAAGAGGTATTACTGTGTTGAGCAGGGAACCAGCTTCATCTCTGAAGAGGCATTACTGTGTTGAGCAGGGAACCAGCTTCATATCTGAAGAGGCATTACTGTGTTGAGCAGAGAACAAGTGGAGAGGAACTCTCAGAGTAGAGGTGAGGTTGGCCAGTGGAGAGGGGCTCTCAGAGTAGAGGTGAGGGTTGGCCAGGGCTGAGGAGCATCTGGTAGAGTCTAGTGAGTGTCTGGTAGAGTCTAGTGAGTGTCTGGTAGAGTCTAGTGAGTGTCTGGTAGAGTCTAGTGAGTGTCTGGTAGAGTCTAGTGAGTGTCTGGTAGAGTCTAGTGAGTGTCTGGTAGAGTCTAGTGAGTGTCTGGTAGAGTCTAGTGAGTGTCTGGTAGAGTCTAGTGAGTGTCTGGTAGAGTCTAGTGAGTGTCTGGTAGAGTCTAGTGAGTGTCTGGTAGAGTCTAGTGAGTGTCTGGTAGAGTCTAGTGAGTGTCTGGTAGAGTCTAGTGAGTGTCTGGTAGAGTCTAGTGAGTGTCTGGTAGAGTCTAGTGAGTGTCTGGTAGAGTCTAGTGAGTGTCTGGTAGAGTCTAGTGAGTGTGTGGTAGAGTCTAGTGAGTGTCTGGTAGAGTCTAGTGAGTGTCTGGTAGAGTCTAGTGAGTGTCTGGTAGAGTCTAGTGAGTGTTATGGTAGAGTCTAGTGAGTGTCAGGTAGAGTCTAGTGAGTGTCTGGTAGAGTCTAGTGAGTGTGTGGTAGAGTCTAGTGAGTGTCTAGTAGAGTCTAGTGAGTGTCTAGTAGAGTCTAGTGAGTGTCTGGTAGAGTCTAGTGAGTGTCTGGTAGAGTCTAGTGAGTGTCTGGTAGAGTCTAGTGAGTGTTATGGTAGAGTCTAGTGAGTGTCTGGTAAGGTCTAGTGAGTGTATGGTAGAGTCTAGTGAGTGTTATGGTAGAGTCTAGTGAGTGTCTGGTAGAGTCTAGTGAGTGTCTGGTAGAGTCTAGTGAGTGTGTGGTAGAGTCTAGTGAGTGTGTGGTAGAGTCTAGTGAGTGTCTAGTAGAGTCTAGTGAGTGTCTAGTAGAGTCTAGTGAGTGTATGGTAGAGTCTAGTGAGTGTTTGGTAGAGTCTAGTGATTGTGTGGTAGAGTCTAGTGAGTGTCTGGTAGAGTCTAGTGAGTGTCTAGTAGAGTCTAGTGAGTGTCTGGTAGAGTCTAGTGAGTGTCTGGTAGAGTCTAGTGAGTGTCTGGTAGAGTCTAGTGAGTGTGTGGTAGAGTCTAGTGAGTGTCTAGTAGAGTCTAGTGAGTGTCTGGTAGAGTCTAGTGAGTGTCTGGTAGAGTCTAGTGAGTGTCTGGTAGAGTCTAGTGAGTGTCTGGTAGAGTCTAGTGAGTGTCTGGTAGAGTCTAGTGAGTGTTATGGTAGAGTCTAGTGAGTGTATGGTAGAGTCTAGTGAGTGTTATGGTAGAGTCTAGTGAGTGTCTGGTAGAGTCTAGTGAGTGTCTAGTAGAGTCTAGTGAGTGTCTGGTAGAGTCTAGTGAGTGTCTGGTAGAGTCTAGTGAGTGTCTAGTAGAGTCTAGTGAGTGTCTAGTAGAGTCTAGTGAGTGTCTGGTAGAGTCTAGTGAGTGTCTGGTAGAGTCTAGTGAGTGTATGGTAGAGTCTAGTGAGTGTCTAGTAGAGTCTAGTGAGTGTCTGGTAGAGTCTAGTGAGTGTCTAGTAGAGTCTAGTGAGTGTCTGGTAGAGTCTAGTGAGTGTCTAGTAGAGTCTAGTGAGTGTGTGGTAGAGTCTAGTGAGTGTCTGGTAGAGTCTAGTGAGTGTCTGGTAGAGTCTAGTGAGTGTCTGGTAGAGTCTAGTGAGTGTGTGGTAGAGTCTAGTGAGTGTCTGGTAGAGTCTAGTGAGTGTCTGGTAGAGTCTAGTGAGTGTCTGGTAGAGTCTAGTGAGTGTCTAGTAGAGTCTAGTGAGTGTGTGGTAGAGTCTAGTGAGTGTCTGGTAGAGTCTAGTGAGTGTCTGGTAGAGTCTAGTGAGTGTCTGGTAGAGTCTAGTGAGTGTGTGGTAGAGTCTAGTGAGTGTTATGGTAGAGTCTAGTGAGTGTGTGGTAGAGTCTAGTGAGTGTTATGGTAGAGTCTAGTGAGTGTCTGGTAGAGTCTAGTGAGTGTTATGGTAGAGTCTAGTGAGTGTCTGGTAGAGTCTAGTGAGTGTCTGGTAGAGTCTAGTGAGTGTATGGTAGAGTCTAGTGAGTGTGTGGTAGAGTCTAGTGAGTGTGTGGTAGAGTCTAGTGAGTGTCTAGTAGAGTCTAGTGAGTGTCTGGTAGAGTCTAGTGAGTGTCTGGTAGAGTCTAGTGAGTGTCTGGTAGAGTCTAGTGAGTGTCTGGTAGAGTCTAGTGAGTGTCTGGTAGAGTCTAGTGAGTGTTATGGTAGAGTCTAGTGAGTGTATGGTAGAGTCTAGTGAGTGTTATGGTAGAGTCTAGTGAGTGTCTGGTAGAGTCTAGTGAGTGTATGGTAGAGTCTAGTGAGTGTCTAGTAGAGTCTAGTGAGTGTCTGGTAGAGTCTAGTGAGTGTTATGGTAGAGTCTAGTGAGTGTCTGGTAGAGTCTAGTGAGTGTTATGGTAGAGTCTAGTGAGTGTCTGGTAGAGTCTAGTGAGTGTCTGGTAGAGTCTATTGAGTGTGTGGTAGAGTCTAGTGAGTGTCTGGTAGAGTCTAGTGAGTGTGTGGTAGAGTCTAGTGAGTGTTATGGTAGAGTCTAGTGAGTGTATGGTAGAGTCTAGTGAGTGTTATGGTAGAGTCTAGTGAGTGTCTGGTAGAGTCTAGTGAGTGTATGGTAGAGTCTAGTGAGTGTCTAGTAGAGTCTAGTGAGTGTCTGGTAGAGTCTAGTGAGTGTTATGGTAGAGTCTAGTGAGTGTCTGGTAGAGTCTAGTGAGTGTTATGGTAGAGTCTAGTGAGTGTCTGGTAGAGTCTAGTGAGTGTCTGGTAGAGTCTATTGAGTGCTGTGGTAGAGTCTAGTGAGTGTCTGGTAGAGTCTAGTGAGTGTGTGGTAGAGTCTAGTGAGTGTTATGGTAGAGTCTAGTGAGTGTCTGGTAGAGTCTAGTGAGTGTCTGGTAGAGTCTAGTGAGTGTCTGGTAGAGTCTAGTGAGTGTCTGGTAGAGTCTAGTGAGTGTCTGGTAGAGTCTAGTGAGTGTGTGGTAGAGTCTAGTGAGTGTCTGGTAGAGTCTAGTGAGTGTCTGGTAGAGTCTAGTGAGTGTGTGGTAGAGTCTAGTGAGTGTCTGGTAGAGTCTAGTGAGTGTTATGGTAGAGTCTAGTGAGTGTCTGGTAGAGTCTAGTGAGTGTTATGGTAGAGTCTAGTGAGTGTCTGGTAGAGTCTAGTGAGTGTTATGGTAGAGTCTAGTGAGTGTCTGGTAGAGTCTAGTGAGTGTCTGGTAGAGTCTAGTGAGTGTCTAGTAGAGTCTAGTGAGTGTGTGGTAGAGTCTAGTGAGTGTCTAGTAGAGTCTAGTGAGTGTGTGGTAGAGTCTAGTGAGTGTCTGGTAGAGTCTAGTGAGTGTCTGGTAGAGTCTAGTGAGTGTCTGGTAGAGTCTAGTGAGTGTCTGGTAGAGTCTAGTGAGTGTTATGGTAGAGTCTAGTGAGTGTCTGGTAGAGTCTAGTGAGTGTTATGGTAGAGTCTAGTGAGTGTCTGGTAGAGTCTAGTGAGTGTCTGGTAGAGTCTAGTGAGTGTCTGGTAGAGTCTAGTGAGTGTTATGGTAGAGTCTAGTGAGTGTCTGGTAGAGTCTAGTGAGTGTTATGGTAGAGTCTAGTGAGTGTCTGGTAGAGTCTAGTGAGTGTTATGGTAGAGTCTAGTGAGTGTCTGGTAGAGTCTAGTGAGTGTTCTGGTAGAGTCTAGTGAGTGTCTGGTAGAGTCTAGTGAGTGTCTGGTAGAGTCTAGTGAGTGTCTGGTAGAGTCTAGTGAGTGTCTGGTAGAGTCTAGTGAGTGTCTGGTAGAGTCTAGTGAGTGTCTAGTAGAGTCTAGTGAGTGTCTGGTAGAGTCTAGTGAGTGTCTGGTAGAGTCTAGTGAGTGTTATGGTAGAGTCTAGTGAGTGTCTGGTAGAGTCTAGTGAGTGTCTGGTAGAGTCTAGTGAGTGTCTGGTAGAGTCTAGTGAGTGTCTGGTAGAGTCTAATGAGTGTTATGGTAGAGTCTAGTGAGTGTCTGGTAGAGTCTAGTGAGTGTTATGGTAGAGTCTAGTGAGTGTCTGGTAGAGTCTAGTGAGTGTCTGTTAGAGTCTAGTGAGTGTCTGGTAGAGTCTAGTGAGTGTCTGGTAGAGTCTAGTGAGTGTCTGGTAGAGTCTAGTGAGTGTTATGGTAGAGTCTAGTGAGTGTCTGGTAGAGTCTAGTGAGTGTCTGGTAGAGTCTAGTGAGTGTCTGGTAGAGTCTAGTGAGTGTCTGGTAGAGTCTAGTGAGTGTCTGGTAGAGTCAAGTGAGTGTCTGGTAGAGTCTAGTGAGTGTGTGGTAGAGTCTAGTGAGTGTCTGGTAGAGTCTAGTGAGTGTCTGGTAGAGTCTAGTGAGTGTCTGGTAGAGTCTAGTGAGTGTCTGGTAGAGTATAGTGAGTGTCTGGTAGAGTCTAGTGAGTGTATGGTAGAGTCTAGTGAGTGTCTGGTAGAGTCTAGTGAGTGTCTGGTAGAGTATAGTGAGTGTCTGGTAGAGTCTAGTGAGTGTCTGGTAGAGTCTAGTGAGTGTGTGGTAGAGTCTAGTGAGTGTCTGGTAGAGTCTAGTGAGTGTCTGGTAGAGTCTAGTGAGTGTCTGGTAGAGTCTAGTGAGTGTCTGGTAGAGTATAGTGAGTGTCTGGTAGAGTCTAGTGAGTGTCTGGTAGAGTCTAGTGAGTGTCTGGTAGAGTCTAGTGAGTGTCTGGTAGAGTCTAGTGAGTGTCTGGTAGAGTCTAGTGAGTGTCTGGTAGAGTCTAGTGAGTGTCTGGTAGAGTCTAGTGAGTGTGTGGTAGACCCAGTACAAGGGAGTCAGATAAAGAAATACATGCAATTTCATTAAAACGATGTGGAAACAACCAGTGTGTGCTATCCTTATGTGACCTATGAGCTGGATACTGTGTAGTGTCAGTTCACTCTGCCTATAAAGTTCATTAAAGGACATATTTTATAGCACAGTACGCTTTACAACCCTCACACAAACATACTATGCTCCTGGATGAGGGCAGCCTTATGAGATCCATAAAGCCTCCTGGATGAGGGCAGCCTTATGAGGTCCATAAAGCCCCCTGGATGAGGGCAGCCTTATGAGGTCCATAAAGCCTCCTGGATGAGGGCAGCCTTATGACGTCCATAAAGCCTCCTGGATGAGGGCAGCCTTATGAGGTCCATAAAGCCTCCTGGATGAGGGCAGCCTTATGAGGTCCATAAAGCCTCCTGGATGAGGGCAGCCTTATGAGGTCCATAAAGCCTCCTGGATGAGGGCAGCCTTATGAGGTCCATAAAGCCTCCTGGATGAGGGCAGCCTTATGAGGTCCATAAAGCCAAGCTCCATGAATACGACTGTAAAGGCAGCGCAAGGGCTGCTCAGTATGGAACCCACAGTGGAGGGAAGGTCATCGTGGAGGTACTTAACATAATCTGCCTTTACTAACCACAGGGCTCTGGTCTAAAGTAGTCCACTATATATAGGGAATAGGGTGCCATTCTCTGGTCTAAAGTAGTGCACTATATAGGGAATAGGGTGCCATTCTCTGGTCTAAAGTAGTGCACTATATAGGGAATAGGGTGCCATTCTCTGGTCAATAGTAGTCCACTATATAGGGAATAGGGTGCCATTCTCTGGTCAATAGTAGTCCACTATATAGGGAATAGGGTGCCATTCTCTGGTCAATAGTAGTCCACTATATAGGGAATAGGGTGCCATTCTCTGGTCAATAGTAGTCCACTATATAGGGAATAGGGTGCCATTCTCTGGTCTAAAGTAGTCCACTATATAGGGAATAGGGTGCCATTCTCTGGTCTAAAGTAGTCCACTATATAGGGAATAGGGTGCCATTCTCTGGTCTAAAGTAGTCCACTATATATAGGGAATAGGGTGCCATTTGGGATGCACACTCTGTACACTGTGGAAGTCTGCTCTCGTAAAGATATACTTGGTGGATATATAGTACCTGACAAGGGAGTTGACGGGACAGGGGGCAAACTAACAAAAGTCAGGTGCAGCCAAAAATCA
Source organism: Coregonus clupeaformis (assembly GCF_020615455.1). Taxonomy (NCBI): domain Eukaryota; kingdom Metazoa; phylum Chordata; class Actinopteri; order Salmoniformes; family Salmonidae; genus Coregonus; species Coregonus clupeaformis. The sequence goes on from NC_059196.1 coordinate 43,359,162, forward strand.
CAGGAACAGGAGCTGGAGGTGTAAGCTCTTGTTCACTGTTCATCTTGCAAAATAAATAAATATTGGTTTGTGTGTTTTATTGTCCATCATTTAAAAATATCGTTTTGATCAGGGATGGGCAACTGGCGGCCCACGGGCTGCATGCGGCCCGCGTCCGCCCTTTTGAAGGCCCTCAGATAGTGTGCCATTTTAAGGACCTCGGGGTCTCGACTTAGGTGTCTTTTTTTTGGGGGGGTTGTGCATCTGCAGTCTCTTGTTAGGTCAGTCAATGATAGTCAGTCAAACAGCCCATGTCAGCTAAAATCTTTTAGATTGCTAAGTTAGTTTATCGGCCAGCTATCTAAAACTTGTTATCATGGTTGAATTATCGGCCTGGGGGCCCCCATTGATTTAGTTAGTCAGTCTCACTTAGAGATCAAATCAAATCAAATTTTATTGGTCACATGCGCCGAATACAACAGGTGCAGACATTACAGTGAAATGCTTACTTACAGCCCTTAACCAACAGTGCATTTATTTTAAACAAAAAAGTAAGAATAAAACAACAACAAAAAAGTGTTGAGAAAAAAAGAGCAGAAGTAAAAATAAAGTGACAGTAGGGAGGCTATATATACAATAGAATAAAGTGACAGTAGGGAGGCTATATATACAGGGGGGTACCGTTGCATAGTCAATGTGCGGGGGCACCGGCTAGTTGAGGTAGTTGAGGTAATATGTACATGTGGGTAGAGTTAAAGTGACTATGCATAAATACTTAACAGAGTAGCAGCAGCGTAAAAAGTATGGGGTGGGGGGGCAGTGCAAATAGTCCGGGTAGCCATGATTAGCTGTTCAGGAGTCTTATGGCTTGGGGGTAGAAGCTGTTGAGAAGTCTTTTGGACCTAGACTTGGCACTCCGGTACCGCTTGCCGTGCGGTAGCAGAGAGAACAGTCTATGACTAGGGTGACTGGAGTCTTTGACAATTTTGAGGGCCTTCCTCTGACACCGCCTGGTATAGAGGTCCTGGATGGCAGGGAGCTTTGCCCCTGTGATGTACTGGGCCGTACGCACTACCCTCTGTAGTGCCTTGCGGTCAGAGGCCAAGCAGTTGCCATACCAGGCGGTGATGCAACCAGTCAGGATGCTCTCGATGGTGCAGCTGTAGAATTTTTTGAGGATCTGAGGACCCATGCCAAATCTTTTAGTCTCCTGAGGGGAATAGGCTTTGTCGTGCCCTCTTCACGACTGTCTTGGTGTGTTTGGACCATGATAGTTCGTTGGTGATGTGGACACCAAGGAACTTGAAGCTCTCAACCTGTTCCACTACAGCCCTGTCGATGAGAATGGGGGCGTGCTCAGTCCTCTTTTTTTTCCTGTAGTCCACAATCATCTCCTTTGTCTTGGTCACGTTGAGGGAGAGGTTGTTGTCCTGGCACCACACGGCCAGATCTCTGACCTCCTCCCTATAGGCTGTCTCATCGTTGTCGGTGATCGGGCCTACCACTGTTGTGTCGTCGGCAAACTTAATGATGGTGTTGGAGTCGTGCCTGGCCATGCAGTCATGGGTGAACAGAGAGTACAGGAGGGGACTGAGCACGCACCCCTGAGGGGCCCCCGTGTTGAGGATCAGTGTGGCAGATGTGTTGTTACCTACCCTTACCACCTGGGGGCGGCCCGTCAGGAAGTCCAGGATCCAGTTGCAGAGGGAGGTGTTTAGTCCCAGGATCCTTAGCTTAGTGATGAGCTTTGAGGGCACTATGGTGTTGAATGCTGAGCTGTAGTCAATGAATAGCATTCTCACGTAGGTGTTCCTCTTGTCCAGGTGGGAAAGGGCAGTGTGGAGTGCGATAGAGATTGCATCATCTGTGGATCTGTTGGGGCGGTATGCAAATTGGAGTGGGTCTAGGGTTTCTGGGATTATGCTGTTGATGTGAGCCATGACCAGTCTTTCAAAGCACTTCATGGCTACAGACGTCAGTGCCACGGGTCGGTAGTCATTTAGGCAGGTTATCTTAGAGTTCTTGGGCACGGGGACTATGATATATATAACTATGATATATATAATATGATATATAGATCATATTAAAAACTGCAAACATTTGTAGATTTGCAGGAAATTTGCTTTAAAACAGAAAATGTTCCTCTCCGCCCCATAGCAAAATGAATAGAATTGCATGTAATTATTGTAGTTATAAAATTACAAAATATTCTCTCCGTCCCATGTCAAAATGTGTAGAATTGCAGCAAACTTGCTTTAAAACTGCAACATTTTCTTTACACCCCATGGCAGAATGTGTAGAATTGGACTAAATGAATTGCTTTACGCTGTCAAGAGGGAGCCACTAAAATGTGGGGACGGGGGGGATGCGGGTACGCAGACCTGCGAGTAACCGCAGCCCCTCATGATGAGTTCAGATTTTTTGTGGCCCCCACCCCCCATCAGAGTTGCCCTTCCCTGGTCTTGATTGATTTCCAGATGACTGGATTCCCATTTTGATTTAGAATGTGTTTATTACTGTATAATTCCATATCTTCGGCTCTCGCCAGGTCATTACAATCTAAATGCATCAGAGCATTTCTCTATTTGTATTTCCACGGCCTGGTGTCTGTGGTGTTAAGAGAACAAATAATGTCCTATTCCTCCAATGTAAACAGTGATTCCAATAAGATGGCGTGCATGAATTAATGATAATTGCTTTTTTGTTCTTTACTGATGGTTCTTAGGTTAGGGAGGCATGGCGCTTTCTGATTAAATGCCCAAATTGGATTTAAGGTAAAAAGAGAAGGGGAAGACTCACAATGAAAAGGTGGAATTTAAATCCTGCGATTTCCTTTGCTTGTCTGAGAAGGTATGCTTTGAAAATCTCAGTGGAGGATATTGTGTTGATTGTTTGATTGAAGAGGGACTAGAAAATAACAGATATTTTCAGTCAATCATTTCTGAATCATTTTAGATTAAAAGGAAAAGTACATGTTTGTTTTTAAATATATTTCTGTGGGGTTATTATTTGATTGAGATTACAATGGACAGTGAAGAGGAGACAGGAACGGTAGGAAAGATTGGGAGTCAGATGGGCAGTGGGGCTGACACTGGGAACCTGCAGCACTAACCGCTGGACCACACAGGCCAAATACACTACATGTTGGTAGAAAATCCTCTCCATGGTCCTTCGAGCTTGATTGGAGAAGGTTCATCAACTCCGTTCCTGCTATGAAACATTACCACTTCATCGACATTTTCTGTAATTTTCACATGGAGCATCCAAATGAAGAGATGCTGTGATAATTTTTGCTGAGGCATTTCTTCTTCATCTTGTTAATCCAAATGTAATACCCTAATTAACCAAGGCCCTAATAAACACAATTTGTAATCAAATAATTCATGAATATTCTGACTTTAATCGTTGCTTTAATTAAAATGAGCCCACTCCCAAGGAGAGACTCAATCAGCATTTACACAAACCTATTTAGTGTTTATATTCTATTTTAAAATATTAAAATGTATGTCCTCTGAATGGAGCCATAAGAGCTTAATATTATGGGTTGTTTATCACATTGTTTTCACACACACCCCATTCAATGGCAGAATGATTGATACTGTAGCATGATTCCTACTAATAAGGGGACTTACAGCGGCTAATTAAACGTTCAAGGTTATCTGACGACCTTCGTCACAACTGAACGGTCAGTGCTTGAATTGCATTGGCTTCGTCCCAAATAGCACCCTAGTCCCTTGTGCACCCTGTTAAAAAAAAAGTAGTGCACAGTGTAGGGAATAGGGTGCAATTTGGGACGAAGCCGCATTAATAACAGTGCAGAGGGATATTAATTAAGTAGGAGCTGTGTTTTCCACCCTACCAGGTCTGTTCACTATTAGAGCCGGACCCCAGAAACACGACTGACACAGCTGATTTCCATCTTCATTAGTGGATTAACGGCCTGGTGGTTGAACGTCAGACAGAGGCCAGGAATCATTAGGGCTGTGGTCAAAAGCACGACCCATAGAGCTGTGATCAAAAGTAGTGCACTAGATGAGGAATAGGGTGCCATTTGGGACGAAGACCCTGTCCTCTCATTAAGATCCGTCGTCGAAGACCTCCCTAATGGAGTTCCAGCACATTGCGTTACACTTCTCCATGTCATTAGCTTCTCTCAGGCATAGCATGTGTCTCAAATGGCACCCTATTCCCTATTATAGTTCACTACCTTTGACCAGATCTGGTCAAAAAAATAGTGCGCTATATAAGGAACAGGGTAACGTTTGGGACACATGCTTAGAAACACACTTAACTCCGGACCCTCGTTGATAAACCGTTCTTCACCATCTCTGATAATGATTGTTGTGAAAGACAAGAGGACCATTGGGTATATTGAGTCAGATTGGGTCAGAAGATTAGAGAAACATTGGGTACAGTGCATTCAGAACGTATTCAGACCACTTGACCTTTTCCACATTTTGTTACGTTACAGCCTTATTATAAAATGGATTAAAACTATATATATCCTAATCTACACACAATACTCCATAATGACAAAGTGAAAACAGGTTTTCAGAATTTTTTGCCAATTTATTAAACATAAAAAACTGAAATACCTTATTTACATAGGTATTCAGACCCTTCGCTATGAGACTCAACATTCTGCTCAGGTGCATCCTGTTTCCATTGATCATCCTTGAGACGCTTTCTACAACTTGATTGGAGTCCACCTGTGGTCAATTCAATTGATTGGACATGATTTGGAAAGGCACACACCTGTCTATATAAGGTCCCACAGTTGACAGTGCATGTCAGAGCAAAATCCAAGCCATGTGGTCGAAGGAATTGTCCATAGAGCGCCGAGACAGGATTGTGTCGAGGCAAAGATTTGGTGAAGGGTACCAAAACATTTTTGCAGCATCGAAGGTCCCCAAGAACACAGTGGCCTCCATCACCCCAAATACAGGTGTGCCAAGCTTGTAGCGTCATACCCAAGAAGACTCAAGGCTGTAATCGCAGCCAAAGGTGCTTCAACAAAGTACTGAGAAAAGGGTCTGAGTACTTATGTAAATGTGATATTTCAGTTTTGTATTTGGAATGCATTTGCAAAAATGTATAAAAACCAGTTTTTGCTTTGTCATTATAGGTTATTGTGTGTAGATTGATGAAGGGAAAAAACAATTGAATCAATTTTAGAATAAGGCCGTAATGTAACAAAATGTGGAAAGAGTCAAGGGGTCTGAAAACTTTCCGAATGCACTGCATATTGAGTCAGATTGGGTCAAAAGATTAGAGGACATACAGTGGCTTGCGAAAGTATTCACACCCTTGGCATTTTCCTATTTTGTTGCCTTACAACCTGGAATTAAATGGATTTTTTGGGGGTTTGTATCATTTGATTTACACAACATGCCTACCACTTTGAAGATGGAACATATTTTTGATTGTAAAACAAACAAGAAATAAGACAAAAAAACAGAACTTGAGCGTGCATAACTATTCACCCCCCCAAAGTCAATAATTTGTAAAGTCACCTTTTGCAGCAATTAAAGCTACAAGTCTCTTGGGTTATGTCTCTATAAGCTTGGCACATCTAGCCACTGGGATTTTTGCCCATTCTTCAAGGCAAAACTGCTCCAGCTCCTTCAAGTTAGATGGGTTCCGCTGGTGTACAGTAATCTTTAAGTCATACCACAGATTCTCAATTGGATTGAGGTCTGGGCTTTGACTAGGCCATTCCAAGACATTTAAATGTTTCCCCTTAAACCACTCAAGTGTTGCTTTAGCAGTATGCTTAGGGTCATTGTCCTAATGGAAGGTGAACCTCTGTTCCCAGTCCCTGCTGATGACAAACATTTACATTTTTACATTTTTAGTCATTTAGCAGACGCTCTTATCCAGAGCGACTTACAGGAGCAATTAGGGTTAAGTGCCTTGCTCAAGGGCACATCAACATATTTTTCACCTAGTCGGCTCTGGGATTAGAACCAGAGACCTTTCTGTTACTGGCACAACGCTCTTAACCACTACGCTACCTGCCGCCCCCACAGCATGATGCTGCCACCACCATGCTTCACTGTGGGGATGGTGTTCTCGGGGTGATGAGAGGTGTTGGGTTTGCGCCAGACATAGCATTTCCATGATGGCCAAAAAGCTCAATTTTAGTCTCATCTGACCAAAGTACCTTCTTCCATATGTTTGGGGAGTCTCCCACATGCCTTTTGGCGAACACCAAACGTGTTTGATAATTTTTTTCTTTAAGCAATGGCTATTTTCTGGCCACTCTTCCGTAAAGCCCATCTCTGGGGAGTGTAAGGCTTAAAGTGGTCCTATGGACAGATACTCCAATCTCCGCTGTGGAGCTTTGCAGCTCCTTATCTTTGGTCTCTTTGTTGCCTGTCTGATTAATGCCCTCCTTGCCTGGTCCGTGAGTTTTGGTGGGCGGCCCTCTCTTGGCAGGTTTTGTTGTGGTGCCATATTCTTTCCATTTTTTAATAATGGATTTAATGGTGCTCCGTGGGATGTTCAAAGTTTCTGATATTTTTTTTATAACCCAACCCTGATCTGTACTTTCCACAACTTTGTCCCTGACCTGTTTGGAGAGCTCCTTGGTCTTCATGGTGCCGCTTGCTTGGTGGTGCCCCTTGCTTAGTGGTGCTGCAGACCTTTCAGAACAGGTGTATATATACTGAGATCATGTGACACTGAGATTGCACACAGGTGGACTTTATTTAACTAATTATGTGACTTCTGAAGGCAATTGGTTACACCAGAGCTTCATAGCAAAGGGGGTGAATACATATGCACGCACCACTTTTCAGTTATTTATTTTTCCAGAATTTTCTGAAACAAGTAATTTTTTTCATTTCACTTCACCAATTTGGACTATTTTGTGTATGTCCATTACATGAAATCCAAATAAAAATCAATTTAAATTACAGGTAGTTATGCAACAATATAGGACAAATTCCAAGGGGGGATGAATACTTTTGCAAAGCACTGTACGGTGTGTTGAGTCAGATTGAGTCAGAAGATTAGAGGAGCGTTGGGTATACTGAGTGAGAGTTGTTGGTGTGTCATGGACGAGCAGCAGGTTTTATGTGTCGGTTGTGTAACTGCCAGAGAGGGCAGTGTTGCCTTTCTGAAGACTGACCTGACAGAGGCTCAGTGCTGCTGAGGTGCAAGTCATCTAGACGCTACTGCTTCCGTCTTCCCTACTTAGTGCACTAATTAGTGCACTACTAATTAACAGGGCCCTAAAGGAATAGGGGCGCTTTGGGCCGTAGTAACGCTCGTTAGGCCCAAGCAGAGCAACAATACATAACGCGTTTGACACCAACCAAACAGCATTCAAATAACTGCTGTTACATTCACATTCACAACTTAGCGGATCTCTTATCCAGAGCGACTTACAGTTGAGCGCATTCATCTTAAGATAGCTAGGTGAGACAACCACATATCAGAATTACAGAAGTGAAAATATAAAAGCGATGTTGTTCCATATGTGTTTTATTATCTTCTCCGTGATTTATGCAGCCGTTTGTTTTGTTTTATAATGATAACATGCGGGGGGGATATTTGGGGGGGTATTTTGTGTGCCAGGAAAACTGTACTGGTGTGGCTCCACACTTACTTGTGAATTCAGCTCTTGTTTCTTTCTTTGCAGTGTTTTGCCCATTTAGGCGAGGAGAGAGGAGAGAGGGGAAAAACGAGGGAGAGGAAAGCAAAAAAAAAAAAAAAAAAAAGGTGTTTCATTTCCAAACTAGTATAGGGGCTTGTTTGAACTGGTTTGAACTGGTTTGAACTGGTCTGGGTCTTGACAGGTCGATAGTTTGCGTTCTGTCTTCATCTACTGCCGAGCTGTGTGGAACAGAGAAGACTGTGGACTGTGTTCCGAATGGCACCCTATTCCATACAGTGCTATGAAAAAGTATTTGCCCCCTCTACTTTTTCATATATATTTGTGATACTGAATGTTATCAGATCTTCAACCAAAACCTAATATTAGATCAAGGGAACATAAGTGAACAAATAACACAACAATTACATATTTATTTCATTTATTTCATAAACAAAGTTATGCAACACCTAATTCCCCTGTGTGAAAAAGCAATTGCCCCCTTACACTCAATAACTGGTTGTGCCAACTTTAGCTGCAATGACTCCAACCAAATGCTTCCTGTAGTTGTTGATCAGTCTCTCACGTCGCTGTGGAGGAATTTTGACCCACTCTTCCATGCAGAACTGCTTTAACTCAGTGACGTGTGGGTTTTCAAGCATGAACTGCTCGTTTCAAGTCCTGCCACAACATCTCAATTCGGATTAGGTCTGGACTTTGACTAGGCCATTCCAAAACTTCCAATTTGTTGCTTTTTAGCAATTTTCATGTAGACTTGATTGTGTGTTTTGGATCATTGTCTTGCTGCATGACCCAGCTGCGCTTCAGCTTCAGCTCACAGACGGATGGCCTGACATTCTCCTGTAGAATTATCTGATACAGAGCAGAATTCATGGTTCCTTCTATTGAGGCAAGTCGTCCAGGTCCGAGGCAGCAAAGCATCCCCGAACCATCACACCACCACCACCATGCTTGACCTTTGGTATGATGTTCCTACTGTGGAATGCAGTGTTTGGTTTTCGCCAGGCATAATGGGACCCATCTCGTTCATAGCACTGTATATGGTGCACTACTTTTTGACCAGAAGCCTATGAGCCCTGGTCAAAAGTAGTGCGCTACATAGGGAATAGGGTGCCATTTGGGACACAAAAAGGGCTTTTCAGGTGGTAGTTTACAGTGAACTATACATAGCAATGGGAAGCGTCAGTCAGCATGGAAAGTCTTGTTTTACACAGTTATACCAGAGCGTTATACCGCCTATTATTATTATTATTATTATTATTATTATTATTATTATTATAAAGAGAATGGGTGAGAAATCGATACAGTTTAATTATTTTTGACGATAATATATCGATTCTTTGAGTCCAAGTATCGATTCTCAAAAACACAAAACATATACAGTGTATATATATTTTTCTAGGTAGTTTAACGTTCAGCTCAAGATTCACTTCGAAATGTAGGGAGATGCCTTTAAAATCCGCTGCTAGTGGTAACAGTGAGCGCTATTACCGTCGAGTTAGCTTCGTGTTTTGGCATTGGGGATTGGGGATGGATGCAAACGGGCGAGCTCCAGCACCGAGGGTCGCTTGTTCAATCCCAGGAGGAGCCCCAGCAGGAGGAGAAATCTAGGGAGTCCAAAATCCCCTCAAGATTTGACGTTTGGGGCAATTTAGAAAATTTGATGTTTGGAAAAAACGTGGATAAATGTCAGAATCTGAAGTCAAATTTGTCAAACCGTGAGATCTTGGTTTAACGTTAGCTAGGGCTAATTGTCTCTACCTGCACCAAAACTTCTTTATTTCTCCTCCTATAGCTTGGTCTCAATCTTCATTTTAAATGGTGAGCCATCATGTTTTTAGCACTTTTATTTCCCTGACTGATCAAAACCCGTTTTCTCATGGCTCTCTCTTGTCTCTCTACAGCAGACATATAGTGAGCAATATGTTTGGAACATCGGATCGCAATAAAATCACAGTATCAAATCGTAAAACAGTGTACAGATCGAATCGCAATACCTATCGTATTGGCACCTAAGTATCGTGATAATATCGTATTGGCACCTACATATCACAATACTATCGTATTGGCTCCTAAGTATCGTGATACCTATCGTATTGGCACCTACATATCACAATACTATCGTATTGGCTCCTAAGTATCGTGATACCTATCGTATTGGCACCTAAGTATCGTGACAATATCGTACTGTGAGGTCACTGGCAATTCCCAGCCCTGTCCTCAATATCTTCATCCCGTCAAGCTGTCGTCAAGACTCATTTGTAATTTACATATTTTATATAATATTTTCATGCATAATGGCATTTTTGTTATTTCATAAAATATTCTCCTTTCCCCCTGTACGACTATATACGCAGACCTGAGGGATTTGCATCCAGTCATTTTACTGTATAAAAAAAAAGACATCCAATCATAGTTAAATGACTGTAGGCGTGTCTGGTTACATCAGGGCATTTGACAAATGACCCACCACTCAAATGCATTAAGCTAGCTGACAGTAACTGTAGTTAATGGAATAAACTACATAAAGATGCCCTTCGTCTCTGACCTTTGTCATAGTCTAATGATCCTGGACTGTACAGCATCCTACATAAAGATGCTGCCATTGTGCGCTGAAGGGTGAATTTCAGGCATACACTGATAATCCCTGTACAGACATTGAATCTATTAAAATAAAAGGGGCTACACACATTGTCCACAAAGTCAAACCAGCCCATTTCTCATTCATGTTTTGTTACATTTTTATGTTTTTGTTAAAAAGTAGCTTTTTTTCTACAGTAAAACATCACACATTTATAAACTGCAGCTTTAAGCTCACGAGACTTGGTATAGTGTGAAACTCCGGACCTAATAATGACTTGGTATAGTGTGAAACTCCGGACCTAATAATGACTTGGTATAGTGTGAAACTCCGGACCTAATAATGACTTGGTATAGTGTGAAACTCCGGACCTAATAATGACTTGGTATAGTGTAAAACTCCGGACCTAATAATGACTTGGTATAGTGTGAAACTCCGGACCTAATAATGACTTGGTATAGTGTGAAACTCCGGACCTAATAATGACTTGGTATAGTGTGAAACTCCGGACCTAATAATGACTTGGTATAGTGTAAAACTCCGGACCTAATAATGACTTGGTATAGTGTAAAACTCCGGACCTAATAATGACTTGGTATAGTGTAAAACTCCGGACCTAATAATGACTTGGTATAGTGTAAAACTCCGGACCTAATAATGACTTGGTATAGTGTGAAACTCCGGACCTAATAAAATGTTTTTCTCCTTGATAAGCTCATTATCTCCACACAGTGTGTTAAAACTGTGACCACAATGTTATAGTCATGAATCGTGTCGAGGCAACGCTGAGGATTGTGGAACAGGTTGAGTGGTGAGTGGGTTCTGAATGAAGGGCACAGACAGTAGAGAGACACAGATACAAATGTAGAAAGACAGGGTATCCTTTCAGTTGTCATGACTCTCCCTGGGTGAGGATCAAAAGCCTCATATCAGCTTGGCAAATGGCCGACAACAACCAGACCCTCTTACCCAAAGGGGGGCTTGTGCCGGTCTTGACACGTTTCAGATTTTTTGCCGACAAAAAACTGATGGGAAATGGAATATGGAAAATGAATGTCTATTTTGTGACTTCATTAAAAATGGCATAAAGGCGTTATAACGAAAACGTTGTGACTTGAAGAGCTTTTTACTCTGTGTATATCAGGTTTAAATCCTTTACCTTGTGTAGAAAATATCAAGGAGGAAGTCAATGTTTTCGATTTTAGCTTTCTAACAAAATCATAGTGAGGATAATACTGGGGCGGCAGGTGGCTTAATGGTTAAGAGCTTTGTGCCAGTAACCGAAAGGTCGCTGGTTCTAATCCCCGAGCCGACTAGGTGAAAATTCTGTCGAAGTGCCCTTGAGCAAGGCACTTAACCCTAATTGCTTCCTGTAAGTCGCTCTGGATAAGAGCGTCTGCTAAATTACGAAATAATAATTTTGCCTCGTAACTAGCCACGCCCGAGGGAGCTCAGAGAGCGTGTCAGTATGACGGAAACGCCCCTCTTTACCAGAGTGCATAAAATATTGAGATAAGAATAATCAGATCAGACTGGACAGACCTCACGCTGCAGCTTTTGTTCATATTGGTCCCGACCCTGAAAATCAACACGAGATGAAGACGACAAAGTTGCCTCCACTAACAATCAATGTCACGGCTGAGTAGCTGTTCTAAGTACTGTATCTAAGAAGGTGAATTTAAGTGGGACCATCCTGTTACTCTCTTCAAGCCATCGTCTACTACACTGCTCTCATCACCCCACAGGGGATCATCGACACGGCTGATTAGCCGTCCTCAGAAGACCACTTCCAGAACGAGTGAAAGTAAACAGACAACTAAGAAGAAGGACATTGTGACCTCTTGTGGACAATCTGAGCCTTACATCTAAAAAGGCCAATCCGAAAGAGAAGGCCCAATCGACCCCTTCCCACGAAGGCCTGGGTCCAACAGAGATACACGACGAAGACCTCCAACACGTAAATACATGCATTGCTTTTCTTCCCAAACGGGCGGCAGTTCAGGGCAAAGTATTAGGATTACTGTGAGCATAGGTCCATGTGTATCCAAGTGTTTTCTCTCTCTCTCTCTCTCTTTAACTTTATTGTATTTATTTTATTTCACCATTATTTAACCAGGTAAACCAGTTGAGAACAAGTTCTCATTTACAACTGCGACCTGGCCAAGATAAAGCAAAGCAGTGCGATAAAAACAACAACACAGAGTTACATATGGGGTAAAACAAAACAAAGTCAAAAATACAACAGAAATACATATATATACAGTGTGTGCAAATGTAGCAAGTTATGGAGGTAAGGCAATAAATAGGCTATAGTGCAAAATAATTACAATTAGTATTAACACTGGAATGATAGATGTGCAAGAGATGATGTGCAAATAGAGATACTGGTGTACAAATGAGCAAAATAAATAAAAATATAGGGATGAGGTAGTTGGGCGGGCTAATTTCAGATGGGCTGTGTACAGGTGCAGTGATCGGTAAGGTGCTCTGATAACTGATGCTTAAAGTTAGTGAGGGAAATAAGTGTCTCCAGCTTCAGAGATTTTTGCAATTTGTTCCAGTCATTGGCAGCAGAGAACTGGAAGGAATTGCGGCCAAAGGAGGTGTTGGCTTTGGGGATGACCAGTGAGATATACCTGCTGGAGCGCAGACTACGGGTGGGTGTTGCTATGGTGACCAATGAGCTAAGATAAGGCGGGGATTTGCCTAGCAGTGATTTATAGATGGCCTGGAGCCAGTGGGTTTGGCGACGAATATGTAGTGAGGACCAGCCAACAAGAGCGTACAGGTCACAGTGGTGGGTATTATATGGGGCTTTGGAGACAAAACGGATGGCACTGTGATAGACTACATCCAATTTGCTGAGTAGAGTGTTGGAGGCTATTTTGTAAATGACATCGCCGAAGTCAAGGATCGGTAGGATAGTCAGTTTTACGAGGGCATGTTTGGCAGCATGAGTGAAGGAGGCTTTGTTGCGAAATAGGAAACCGATTCTAGATTTAACTTTGGATTGGAGATTCTTAATGTGAGTCTGGAAGGAGAGTTTACAGTCTAACCAGACACCTAGATATTTGTAGTTGTCCACATACTCTAGGTCAGACCCGTGCGAGTAGTGATTCTAGTCGGGTGGGCGGGTGCAAGCAGCGTTCGGTTGAAGAGCATGCATTTAGTTTTACTAGTGTTTAAGAGCAGTTGGAGGCTACTGAAGGAGTGTTGTATGGCATTGAAGCTCGTTTGGAGGTTTGTTAACACAGTGTCCAATGAAGGGCCAGATGTATACAAAATGGTGTCGTCTGCGTAGAGGTGGATCTGAGAGTCACCAGCAGCAAGAGCGACGTCATTGATATACACAGAGAAAAGAGTCGGCCCAAGAATTGAACCCTGTGGCACCCCCATAGAGACTGCCATAGGTCCAGACAACAGGCCCTCCGATTTGACACATTGAACTCTATCTGAGAAGTAGTTGGTGAACCAGGCGAGGCAGTCATTTGAGAAACCAAGGCTATTTAATCTGCCAATAAGAATGCGGTGGTTGACAGAGTCGAAAGCCTTGGCCAGGTCAATGAAAACGGCTGCACAGTACTGTCTATTATCGATCGCGGTTATAATATCGTTTAGGACCTTGAGCGTGGCTGAAGTGCACCCATGACCAGCTCGGAAACCGGATTGCATAGCAGAGAAGGTACGGTGGGATTCGAAATGGTCGGTGATCTGTTTGTTGACTTGGCTTTCAAAAACGTTACGAAAGAGAGGTTGAACAGGCTAGTAATAGGGGTTGCGACAATTTCGGCGGCTAGTTTTAGAAAGAAAGGGTCCAGATTGTCTAGCCCAGATGATTTGTAGGGGTCCAGATTTTGCAGCTCTTTCAGAACATCAGCTGTCTGGATTTGTGTGAAGGAGAAGCGGGGGGGGCATGGGCAAGTTGCAGCGGAGGGTGCAGAGCTGGTGGCCAGGGTAGTGGAAGCCAGGTGGAAAGCATGGCCAGCCGTAGCAAAATGCTTGTTGAAATTCTCGATTATTGTAGATTTATCGGTGGTGATAGTGTTTCCTAGCCTCAGTGCAGTGGGCAGCTGGGAGGAAGTGCTCTTATTTTCCATGGACTTTACAGTGTCCCAAAACTTTTTGGAGTTAGTGCTACAGGATGCAAATTTCTGTTTGAAAAAGTTAGCCTTTGCTTTCCTAACTGCTTGTGTATATTGGTTCCTAACTTCCCTGAAAAGTTGCATATCGCGGGGGCTATTTGATGCTAATGCAGTACGCCACAGGATGTTTTTGTGCTGGTCAAGGGCAGTCAAGTCTGAGGAGAACCAGGGGCTATATCTGTTCTTAGTTCTGTATTTTTTGAATGGGGCATGTTTATTTAAGATTGAGAGGAAATTACTTTTAAAGAACAACCAGGCATCCTCTACTGACGGAATGAGATCTATATCCATCCAGGATACCTGGGCCAGGTCAATTAGGAAGGCCTGCTCGCTGAAGTATTTTTGGGAGCGTTTGACAGTGATGAGGGGTGGTCGTTTGACCGCGGACCCGTTACGGACGCAGGCAATAAGGCAGTGATCGCTGAGATCCTGGTTGAAGACAGCGGAGGTGTATTTAGAGGGTAAGTTAGTCAGGATGATATCTATGAGGGTACCCATGTTTACGGATTTAGGGTTGTACCTGGTAGGTTCGTTGATAATTAGTGTGAGATTGAGGGCATCTAGTTTAGATTGTAGGATGGCCGGGGTGTTAAGCATATCCCAATTTAGGTCACCAAGCAGTACGAACTCTGAGGATAGATGGGGGGCAATCAATTCACATATGGTGTCCAGGGCACAGCTGGGGGCTGAGGGGGGTCTGTAGCAAGCGGCAACAGTGAGAGATTTATTTCTGGAAAGGTGGATTTTTAGAAGTAGAAGCTCAAACTGTTTGGGCACAGACCTGGATAGTATGATAGAGCTCTGCAGGCTATCTCTACAGTAGATTGCAACACCACCCCCTTTGGCAGTTCTATCTAGACGGAAAGTGTTATAGTTGGGGATGGAAATTTCAGAATTTTTGGTGGCCTTCCTAAGCCAGGATTCAGACACTGCTAGAACATCAGGGTTGGCGGAGTGTGCTAACGCAGTGAATAACTCAAACTTAGGAAGGAGGCTTCTGATATTTACGTGCAGAAAACCAAGACTTTTACGGTTACAGAAGTCAACAAATGATAGCTCCTGGGGAGTAGGAGTGATACTGGGGGCTGCAGGGCCTGGGTTAGCCTCTACATCACCAGAGGAACAGAGGAGGACTAGAATAAGGATACGACTAAAGGCTTTAAGAACTGGTCTTCTAGTGCGTTGGGTACATAGAATAAAGGGGGCAGTTCTCCGGGCGTTGTAGAAAAGATTCAGGGCATTATGTACAGAAAATGATATGGAAGGATATGAGTACAGTTCAGGTAACCCTAAGCGTTGGGTAACAATGAAAGAGATAGCGTCACTGGAGGCACCGATTGAGCCGGTCTCGGCGTGTATGGGGGGTGGAACAAAGGAACTATTTGAGGCAGTTTGAGAGGGACTAGGGGTTCTACAGTGAAATTGTATAATAAGAACTAACCCAAACAGCAATAGGCAAGGCATAATTGACATGGGAGAGAGGCATAAAGCAGTCACAGGTGTTATTAGAGAGAGCTAAGACAACAACTGGAAATAGCGATAACGTTTGGGCTAGGCTAAACAGAATAAACAGGACAGGGTACCGTGTAAAGGAACAGTCCAGCAGGCATCAGCTGTGCAGCTGAGTGATCATAAGGTCCAGTGAACAGCAATATGTGAGTCCGAGAGCAGTTCAAATTGGTGCTTCAGCACAGCTAGCAGGGAGCACAGTTGTAGTTTGCGTGTGCTAGCGGGCCGGGGCTGGCAGATGGATCTTCGTGGTCGTCGCAACGGGAAGCCTGTTGAAACCACATCAGAATATTTAGTCGGCAGACCAGTCGTGTTGGATCGGCGGGGCTCAGTGTCAACACTAGGAGGTCCCGTCCGGTTGACAGAGAGGTAGATAGCCGGGAGATGGGCCTGAGGCTAGCTCAAGGCTAACTGGTGCTTGCTATAGGGCAATGGTAATGGTAATCAGCCAACAACAGGTTGCAGCTAGCTAGCTGGTTGCGATGATCCGGCGCTAGGGTCCAGTGATTCCGGCAGAAAGTCCAATAAGTTCTGGGTCGATAGCACGCTGGGTCGATAGCACGCTGTGCAGACTGGCCGACGAATTGTCCAGGCTAGAGCTAGAGCTGGCTGGTGGATAGTGTAGGCCACGGACAGTGGTGAAGATGCTAACGGTGACTAATAACAAGTAGCCATTCAGCTTACGGTTCTTGATGAAAGTTATAAAGAAATAGTAGAATCCTTTCCACGTTGGGTGAGGCGGGTTGCAGGAAAGTATATTTAGTTAAAGAATGAAAAGTAAAAATTGAGAAATATATACAAAATAGACAAAAAAACAAGAAACGGGATATTTACACAGGGACAATGAATAAAAGCGACCGCACTGCTACGCCATCTTTTGTAACAAGTGTCATATTGTGTTAGTCCGCTAGGGATCTGTTTTCATTGTATTAAGTTTCTAATCCCTACCTATACCAAGTACGTGTTTGTATCTTGTGTTGTAATTTTTTAGTAGTTAGTAAATAAATAATTAAATCAATTTGTGTGGTACGGAATGATCAGTAAGACCCGGGTTTGTGCAGACTTAAAGAGCCTACGACTTTCAGAATGAGACTGATATGAGGTAAATGATTAATAAATGACTGTCAAATGATAAGAGATATCTAGATGTCTTTAGAGTTAATTCGGGAAACGGTAACTCGTTAAACAACTTTTCCTGTGGTGCCCCAAATTCCTAATGAGTTAATTGTTACATGATTAATTTAATCTAGTAACAATTAAACATTGTGGGTAATTATTCGATAAATAATAGGACACTCATCTCTAATGCTAGCTTACACCATATTATTGTAAAAAAAAAAATTATCGAATCGCTCTTCCAAGAGTAATTCAGATTATATTCCTGTATAATGCCATTTTATTGCAATTATACCAAATGGAAGAAATGCAACTCATATCATTCTCCCAACATAGTTGCTGTTGTTAAAGTATCTCTCCTCTCCAGATAGGGATGTGGAGGATGATCATAGGGAAGCATGATTTTGTGGCAGATCAATAGAACTCTCCAGTTCTAAGCTGTGTTCTAAGGACATTCCAGTTCTAAGCTGTGTTCTGAGAATGCCTGTATGGCCTCATTAGGCCCAGAAACTCATGCTTGCCTTCGGTCTGTCTATTGGCCGGGAGAAACTTTCTCCTTTCTTTGTGACAAAGGGTCTTTGAATCATTAGAGTCTCTCTTGCTAGGGTAAGGCACCACAACAACAGCAACATCACCATTCTCCCTAGACCTTCTCCCCCTCTCTCTCTCTCGCTCTCTCTTGCTCTTTCTGTCTTTGAGCCACTCGTTACTACAGAGAGATATAATACAGCGTTGGGCAGCAGCACTGGCTTGGTAAAAAATATGGCACAAGAACCAAGAGGAGGACATATCGCTGAGAAAGTCCTGTAAATCTAATCATGTTCAAATCAAGCATGTATCAAAATACAGGTAAATCACGTGTTCTCACATCAAGTTCAGGATTTATAAATCACAATCTTACTGTGGATTTCATCGTAACAATTACGATCAAATATGTGTGTATGAATGTTTTATAAATGAGGCACCTGGCCCTTACAATTAGTAGTGTCGACTGTGAGACAACTAGCTTTTATTGAGAGTAACAAACAATCCAATGCTTTTAAATGCATGAGGGGGAGTGAACGAGTGCACACTTCTGGAGAAGGGTGGAGACCACAGCCTTCTTGTTCATTGTTCTATCACCACAAACTGGAACAAACTGGAACTAACTGGAACATTCCATTCACCATTCAAACGCTCTGCTGACCTCTCTCCCCCCCCATCACCTGCCAACACAACCCTCCTAGTATGTCTCTTTGATAGGTGTCTAATTACAATCATTATCCTAATGAAGAGGACTTGAATAGATCTTTCTTAATGCGATAAGCCTTACCTGTTCGCAACCCGCCTGACGCATCTACCCGCATCTCACAACCCGCCTGCATCAGCCCACATCTCACAACCCGCCTGCATCAGCCCGCATCTCACAACCCGCCAGCATCAGCCCACATCTCACAACCCGCCAGCATCAGCCCACATCTCACAACCCGCCTGCATCAGCCCACATCTCACAACCCGCCTGCATCAGCCCGCATCTCACAACCCGCCAGCATCAGCCCGCATCTCACAACCCGCCAGCATCAGCCCGCATCTCACAACCCGCCTGCATCAGCCCGCATCTCACAACCCGCCTGCATCAGCCCACATCTCACAACCCGCCTGCATCAGCCCACATCTCTCAACCCGTCTGCATCAGCTCACATCTCTCAACCCGTCTGCATCAGCCCACATCTCACAACGCTGTCACATCAGCCCACATCTCACATCTTCCCTCATAATAATTTAATTAGCTTATTTTAAAAAAAAACTTTAAAGCCTCAGAGCCATACATATAATTAGAAGAACACAGAGGAGGCTGGTGGACGGAGATATAGGGAGATGGGCTCATTGTAATGGTTGGAATGGGGTGGAAAGGTATCAAACGGCATCAAATACCATGGAAACCATGCATTTGATACAATTCCATTTAATTCCAGCCATTACAATGAGCATGTCCTCCTATATCTCCACCCACCAGCCTCCTCTGCTAGAACCGATAAAAGCACCACAGACCATGGCAGATCGACTTCAATGGGGATCACCATTCTAGTAATTCAATTTCTATGGCCCCCACAAGTGTGGTAGAAACAGAATGAGTCTGTATGGGACTGTACGACAGCTGAAGGGGGGGTGTTATTTCATCTAGACCACGTTGTTAGAGTCTAAAAAACCTTTTTCTCTATGTCACTCTATGCAGCAGAGATTGGTGCTCTGAAAAAAAGATATCACTTTGTCTGGTTAATACAGATCTAACTTGGAAAAATTAGAGTTCACATCTCTGACAAACTAACGTCTCTTCTGTTTGAAGGAGTCTGCCTGGGTGTTTCAGAGCCTGGCTGCCTTCTTCAGACCTGCTGACTGGTTTCAATACAGGACATGATTACTTCCTTCCAAGATGTTGAGAAGGGAATTTCACCTACGTGTAAAGTAAGATACTGTACGTACATACTCATAGGCTGTAGGGTTTTAGCTGTAAGGAACTGTGACAACGAATGCTTTTGACCAAACAGCAGGGTTGTCAGGTGATAGCATCCCAAAACTGGGGCCTGGTCAAAAGTAGTGAACTATATAAGAAATAGGATGCCATTTGAGACGCATATAAAATGTGAAAAGTATTTTCAGTCCAATTTTTTTGGCGTTTTACTTCTTTTGACTGAGATTTAAAATAATAATTACGTTATACTCTGAGATCACTGCCATCTTTGGATAGTAGCACAAGGCTATCTTTGGCCCCAGCATGCATTGCATGGCTACAGCCAATCCCAGCCAGGCAGGCATGTCCAACAAGAGACTGCACTTCACCATGGGAGTTCTGACTGGAAGCACAGTGAGAGCACTGTGTCTGCAACAAGATATCACAGTCTGCCTTCACGTCCCAACGTCCTTGGACAATTTTTTTTACGAGTAAACTGACTTAATTTCCCAACGTTCTGTGACAAACATGTTACATTTAGGCACAAAGAAAAAACTCCATGATTAAGTTTGGCCATTAATAAAAAGGGTTAAAGTTTGGGATAGGGTTAAAACAGAAACAACTCTAGGGTTCAGTCCCACTTGTTTTTAGTTGTTATTTTATGCTCCTAGTGGCCGGTTTTGACGTCTTGGGGACACGCACAAACGTCGAATTTCGACTTGGATCTGGAGTGATCCCTCTGCTGTGAGAGTCAGGGGATCTTTGACTCTGAGCCTAATACTGTCTATCCCTGTCTAATACTGTCTATCCCTGTCTAATACTGTCTATCCCTGTCTAATACTGTCTAATACTGTCTATCCCTGTCTAATACTGTCTATCCCTGTCTAACACTGTCTATCCCTGTCTAATACTGTCTATCCCTGTCTAATACTGTCTATCCCTGTCTAATACTGTCTATCCCTGTCTAATACTGTCTATCCCTGTCTAATACTGTCTATCCCTGTCTAATACTGTCTATCCCTGTCTAATACTGTCTATCCCTGTCTAATACTGTCTATCCCTGTCTAATACTGTCTATCCCTGTCTAATACTGTCTATCCCTGTCTAATACTGTCTATCCCTGCATAACACTGTCTATCCCTGTCTAATACTGTCTATCCCTGTCTAATACTGTCTATCCCTGTCTAATACTGTCTATCCCTGTCTAATACTGTCTATCCCTGTCTAACACTGTCTATCCCTGTCTAATACTGTCTATCCCTGTCTAACACTTGTCCCTAGCTGCCTTACAGTTGTCTGGCTAATGGTGAGCCTCTCTTGTTCTATGTCTGTTGTTTTATGTCGGCTGTTCTATGTCTGTTGTTCTATGTCTGTTGTTTTATGTCGGCTGTTCTATGTCTGTTGTTCTATGTCTGTTGTTCTATGTATGTTGTTCTATGTCTGTTGTTTTATGTCGGCTGTTCTATGTCTGTTGTTCTATGTCTGTTGTTTTATGTCGGCTGTTCTATGTCTGTTGTTCTATGTCTGTTGTTCTATGTCTTGTGTTCTATGTCTGTTGTTCGAAGTCTGTTGTTCTATGTATGTTGTTCTATGTCTTGTGTTCTATGTCTGTTGTTCGAAGTCTGTTGTTCTATGTATGTGGTCTATGTCTTTTGTTCTATGTCTGTTGTTCTATGTCTGTTGTTCTATGTATTTTGTTCTAAGTCTGTTGTTCTATGTCTGTTGTTCTATGTCTGTTCTATGTATTTTGTTCTATGTCTCTTGTTCTATGTCTGTTATTCTAAGTCTGTTGTTCTATGTCTGTTGTTCTATGTCTGTTGTTCTAAGTCTGTTGTTCTATGTCTATCGTTCTATGTCTCTTGTTCTATGTCTGTTATTCTAAGTCTGTTGTTCTATGTCGGTTGTTCTATGTCTGTTGTTCTATGTATTTTGTTCTATGTCTGTTGTTCTATGTCTGCACATATTCATCACATATGCTGCTGTTACTGTCTATTATCTATCCTGTTGTCTAGTCACTTTACCCCTACCTACAGTATACTGCTGCTACTGTCTATTATCTATCCTGTTGTCTAGTCACTTTACCCCTACCTACAGTATACTGCTGCTACTGTCTATTATCTATCCTGTTGCCTAGTCACTTTACCCCTACCTACAGTATACTGCTGCTACTGTCTATTATCTATCCTGTTGTCTAGTCCCTTTACCCCTACCTACAGTATACTGCTGCTACTGTCTATTATCTATCCTGTTGCCTAGTCACTTTACCCCTACCTACAGTATACTGCGGCTACTGTCTATTATCTATCCTGTTGTCTAGTCACTTTACCCCTACCTACAGTATACTGCTGCTACTGCCTATTATCTATCCTGTTGTCTAGTCCCTTTACCCCTACCTACAGTATACTGCTGCTACTGTCTAATATCTATCCTGTTGCCTAGTCACTTTACCCCTACCTACAGTATACTGCTGCTACTGTCTATTATCTATCCTGTTGTCTAGTCCCTTTACCCCTACCTACAGTATACTGCTGCTACTGTCTATTATCTATCCTGTTGTCTAGTCACTTTACCCCTACCTACAGTATACTGCTGCTACTGTCTATTATCTATCCTGTTGTCTAGTCACTTTACCCCTACCTACAGTATACTGCTGCTACTGTCTATTATCTATCCTGTTGCCTAGTCACTTTACCCCTACCTACAGTGCCTTCGGAAAGTATTCAGATCCCTTGACTTTTTCCACATTTTGTTACGTTACAGCCTTATTCTAAAATGGATTTAATATTATTTTTTTCTCAACACACAATACCCCATAATGACAAAGTGAAAACAGTTTTTTTTTTTTTTTGCCACAGTTGACAGTGCATGTCAGAGCAAAAACCAAGCCATGAGGTCGAAGGAATTGTCCGTAGAGCTCCGAGACAGGATTGTGTCGAGGCACAGATCTGGGGAAAGGTACCAAAAAAATTCTGCACCATTGAAGGTCCCCAAGAACACAGTGGCCTCCATCATTCTTAAATGGAAGAAGTTTGGAACCACCAAGACTCTTCCTTGAGCTGGCCGCCCGGCCAAACTGAGCAATCGGTGGGAGGTACCCCGTGTATATAGACAAGTTATATCGTTACTCATTGTGGATTTAGTCCTCGTGTTATTATTATCGTTAAGTTTCCATTTTTCTATTATATCTATAAAAAAATATATTGTTGTTGAGAATCATTTCACTGTTGTTTCCGAAGCATGTGACAATGTTTGTTTTTTGTTGGGGGATTCATATTGAATAATTTTCTGTGTGTTTTAATGGAATGCTAACCAACTTCATAGCTTCTACACTACAGACGCTTATGTCCCTTGGCTCCATAATAAACCATCGGATTTCAAGTAGGAGGCTATCTCAGATCTCAACGCTCTGATTTCTAGCTTTTTTTTTTGTTGCAGGAAGAGAAGTGCCAAGTAATTAACCTAAATGTGTGTAGACACATTCGCCCCTTTGGTCCCAGTAACCGAGCCACTTCAGCACAAGGTCTCTGCAATAACAACATAGGGGCTGAGGCCTATCTCAGGGTCAAAGGTGAGCGTTGAATATGTCATCTAAAATTATATTTATGTAAATGAAAAAAAAGGGTGTTAAAGTGTGGCATGCTGGTTATTCATCAAGTAAATGGGCTTTCATAAGGAAATGAATTATGGCGTGTTCTCTGGCGGGCACAGGCTAGTCAGTGTTCTCTTCTCTGTGGACAGATTGATGCATTCAATCCCACTTTCATTTGATTAACTTTTCCAATTCTTTTTGTGAAAAATTGACTTTCGTCTCACACACGGTTTATTCGAAATGTATTCAAATGTAGTTTTGATCAGTGTTTACATTATTTGAAATGGCAATTAACTTGGATCTCTCAAGGGAGTTTTGATATGAAGCTGTAGACAGCTTCTTTAACAAGACATTTGCAGATAGTCATTTGTAACAATATATTTCTCAGGTCACTGTAATCAGATCTACTTTGTACAATAAATGACAGTAATTATGAATTATTATGCACGACATTAGAGACCATTATAGTAACGCAGTAATATAATCTGGTCACCAATGTCCATCAATTATAAATGCTCCTTTTGCTATGTCAAAGGCAATTAATTTAACAACATCTCATTTATTGAAAAAATAAATAAAATGTCTAACAAAACTCCTTTAACTTCATGAAACAGTCTTGTATAAGAGGGCCCTGGTCAAAAGTAGTGCAGTATTTAGGGGGTCATTGGGGATGCATATCGCTTCGAGGCAAGCAACACTGAAGCATGCATGAGAGCACCGGCTGTTCCGGATGACTATGTGATCACGGTCTCCGTAGCCGATGTGAGTAAGACTTTTAAGCAGGTCAACATTCACAAGGCCGCAGAGTGGGCATTGTAATACTACATATGCATGAATAGAAAATGTATTAATTAATTCAAGAGGAACACATTTACTTAATGTCAAACAAGTTGGTGAATCATTTTTGGAGTTTGGTGAATATTTTTATTTTATTTTTTGGGGGTAGATCAGCTTTAATATTGCAGATAGTTTGTAGCTTCCATCAATGTAATTGTCTGCATCATTTCCAATCCCCCATATTTTATTTTGTAAATATATATATACCCATACACTTACATACATACATACATTCATACATATACACATACATATACAGTACCAGTCAAAAGTTTGGACACACCTACTCATTCAAGGGTTTTTCTTTATTTTTTACTATTTTATACATGTTAGAATAACAGTGAAGACATCAAAACTATGAAATAACACACATGGAATCATGTAGTAACCAAAAAAGTGTTAAACAAATAAAACTATATTTTATATTTGAGATTCTTTAAAGTAGCCACCCTTTGCCTTGATGACAGCTTTTCACACTCTTGGCATTCTCTCAACCAGCTTCACCTGGAATGCTTTCCCAACTGTCTTGAAGGAGTTCCCACATATGCTGAGCACCTGTTGGCTGCTTTTCCTTCACTCTGCCGTCCGACTCATCACAAACCATCTCAATTGGGTTGAGGTCGGGGGATTGTGGAGGCCAGGTCATCTGATGCAGCACTCCATCACTCTCCTTCTTGGTAAAATAGCCCTTACACAGCCTGGAGGTGTGTTGGGTCATTGTCCTGTTGAAAAACAAATGATAGTCCCACTAAGCCCAAACCAGATGGGATGGCGTATCGCTGCAGACTGCTGTTGTAGCCATGCTGGTTAAGTGTGCCTTGAATGATAAATAAATCATAGACAGTGTCACCAGCAAAGCACCCCCACACCATAACACCTCCTGCTCCATGCTTTACAGTGGGAAATACACATGCAGAGGTCATCCGTTCACCCACACCGCGTCTCACAAAGACACGGCGGTTGGAACATCTCAAATTTGGACTCCAGACCAAAGAACACATTTCCACTGGTCTAATGTCCATTGCTCGTGTTTCTTGGCCCAAGCAAGTCTTTTCTTCTAATTGGTGTCCTTTAGTAGTGGTTTCTTTGCAGCAATTCGACCATGAAGGCCTGATTCACACAGTCCCCTCTGAACAGTTGATGTTGAGATGTGTCTGTTTCTTGAACTCTGTGAAGCATTTATTTGGGCTGCAATTTCTGAGGCTGGTAACTCTAATCAATTTATGGTAACTCTGGGTCTTCCATTCCTGTGGCGGTCCTCATGCGAGCCAGTTTCATCATAGCGCTTGATGGTTTTTGCGACTGCACTTGAAGAAACTTTCAAAGTTCTTGAAATGTTCCGTATTGACTGATCTTCATGTCTTAAAGTAATGATGGACTGTAATTTCTCTTTACTTATTTGAGCTGTCCTTGCCATAATATGGACTTGGTCTTTTACCAAATAGGGCTATCTTCTGTATACCCCCTCCCACCTTGTCACAACTGATTGGCTCAAATGCATTAAGAAGGAAAGAGATTCCACAAATTAACTGGGTCTACAAACTGGAAGCTACAAACAGGTTGAGAACCGCTAATAACAAATAAGATTCAGGTTGAGAACCGCTAATAACAAATAAGATTCAGGTTGAGAACCACTGATAACAAATAAGATTCAGGTTGAGAACCGCTGATAACAAATAAGATTCAGGTTGAGAACCACTGATAACAAATAAGATTCAGGTTGAGAACCACTGATAACAAATAAGATTCAGGTTGAGAACCACTGATAACAAATAAGATTCAGGTTGAGAACCGCTAATAACAAATAAGATTCAGGTTGAGAACCACTGATAACAAATAAGATTCAGGTTGAGAACCACTGATAACAAATAAGATTCAGGTTGAGAACCGCTAATAACAAATAAGATTCAGGTTGAGAACCACTGATAACAAATAAGATTCAGGTTGAGAACCGCTAATAACAAATAAGATTCAGGTTGAGAACCGCTGATAACAAATATGTATATCACTCATTCCATCCATCATTTGTTTCAAGTAAGACTATCCTATTGCCCGTCTCTGGCACATAGGGCTCTGGTCAAAAGTAGTGCACTACGCACTGCAGGGATTAGGGTGCCATTTGGAACACAGTCTCAGATAATATATACGTCCGAGACATCCAGCTAAAGGATTCTGGGATATAGAATGTGTCGTGAACGGCAACGGGCTGGATCACTTTGATGATGCATGACCTGACACTGGCGTCGCGGTGAGCTGAGACAGTCAAATTTTAAAATGAAAAGCCTTAAGTTATAGTTATTTGAAAGCGGCGTTGTTTATCTGCGCTGCCATATTGTGGTCGCCGCTGGCTGTTAGAGATGACACCGCATTCTGGTGCCAAGATGTTGTTGATCCTTTGATTGTGACACATTTTAAGCGTTGCTCTCACAGTGGAGTAAAGGCTATTCCGTTCAGATGGTTATTATAACAGTCTATTTTGCAATTAAGTTAAAGCTGTTATTGGCTGTCTCCAAAATAGCACCCTATTCCCTATATAGTGCACTACTTTTGACCAGGGCTGATAGGACTCTGGTCAAAAGTAGTGCACTATGTAGGGAATAGGGTGCCATTTGTGACAAAGGGTGCCATTTGTGACATTGATCGGTCCAATGCCTTACAGGAGTTATAGTGGCTATTTCTATGCAGAACAACGATTCATCTAAGACCACTTTTTGCAGACAATGAAACAAATGATTCTCAATGAAGACTAGGCCTACGACTCCACACAGTTTGGAGGTTTCTTTTGTAAAGGTTAAGACGTCTGGCCCTTTTCAGCTGCAGACATTTAGAAACAATGATGATAACCAGACGGGAGAAACCAAGGCTTGCGTCGCAAATGGCACCCTATTCACTACATAGTGCTCTAATTTTGAATAGACGTAGTGGACTATATAGAGAATAGGTTGCCATTTGGGACGAAACCCAAGACTGTGGCCATTTACACCAGAACAACAACACAGTCGTGTCTGCATATCTAGACTGCTTGATGGATTGTTTTCTCCACAGTCTAAATCAAATGAAACCGGTCAATAAGAAACTTGTAATGACAAAACACTATTAGGTATGAGTTAGGTCTCTAGTGAATAATAATGACTATACTGTAGATAGGTATATATATATATATAGGAACATTGGCCTCATGGTGAAATCCCTGAGCGGTTTCCTTCCTCTCGAGCAACTGAGTTAGGAAGGACGCCTGTATCTTTGTTGTGGCTAGGTGTGTGGCTGATGGAATGAACAAAGGCTACCTTATAAACTGATTATTTTCAACTGAAGTTTGTAAGAAAACACTGAACAACAATCCAAGGAAGAAATATCTTTATTTTCTTTAGAGTTAACTCACTTTTCTAACTTCTGCTTTTCTAAAACAAGCTGAACAGATTTCCATGTTACTTTTGAGAAATGTTTTTAACATTTCCTGAGGCTTTTTAAAACTGTAAGTTATTTATAATTATGCAGGCATGTCCTGAAACGGAAAACAAGTCACTATGGAAGTAGACGTACCCCACTTCACCGAGATAACCTCTAACCCTGAATACTCACAACCTGAAAACACAGCCTGATCTCATAGACTAGACAGAACATAGTAAACATAAATCCAAGACACTCAGATTAGTATATGCTATATTTCGTTTGGCTACATAAGACAGATGGTTACTTAAGGCAAAAACTAAAGTAGGGTGGTTGGTCGGGGTGGATTGGTAGGTGTATAACATCAACGTCTAGCAACTCAAAGGTTGCGAGTTCGAATCTCATCACAGACAACTTTTGCGTTTTAGCTAATTAGCAACTTTTCAACTACTTACTACTTTTCAGCTACTTTGCAACTACTAACCCTAACTTTAACCCTTTAACCTAACTCCTAAACTTAACCCTAATCTTAACCCTAACCCTAACCCCTAGCCTAGCTAATGTTAGTCAGCTAGCTAACATTAGCCAGCTAGCCACCTATCTAGAATCTGCGACATATCAAACGTTTTTGCAAATTAGTACCATATGGTACATTTTGCTAATTCGTAACATGTCATACGAAATGAGTGATGGACATCCACAAATACATACCATACGTAACATATACTAAATGGAGTGTCTCGGGTTTACGTACAGAATAATACGAAATGCTCTGAGACCAGGTTGGAAAACAAGTCACTATCGAAGTTGTCACGTATTCTGCCGAGGCTGCCCCTCCTCCTTGCTCAGGCAGGCTGCGGCGTTCGTCGTCACCGGAGTACTAGCTACTGCCGATCCATGTTATATGTCACGATCGTCGATAGAAGTGGACCAATGCGCAGCGTGATGAGTGAACATACTTTAATTATTATTCACCACGAAACAAAACAACAAAACGATACGTGAAGTCCTTGGTTTACAGACACAAACCATACACGGAACAAGATCCCACAAACACTGTGGCAAAACAGGCTGCCTAAGTATGGTTCCCAATCAGAGACAACAATCAACAGCTGATTCACGTTGCCTCTGATTGAGAACCACCCCGGCCAACACAGAAACACATCAGCTAGATAAACAACCTAGAACACAGACACATAGAAACTACACACCCTGGCTCAACATAACAGAGTCCCAGAGCGTGACAGTACCCCCCCCAAAGGCGCGGACTGCGACCGCGCCAAACATAAACCGAACAGGTGAGGGCCGGGTGGGCATTCCTCCTCGGAGGCGGTTCCGGCTCCGGGCTTGACCACCACCCTCCAACAATTCCCCCGTAGCGCCCCTGGTCCGGTCTGGCCCCGCTGGCTGGAGCTGGACTGGACATCGGTGGAGCGGATTGCTTAGGCTCCGATGTGGAGCAGCTGACCGGTACCTGACCAGGCACCGGTGACCCCGGCACGGGCTGTGCCGGACTGACGACGCGCACCACAGGCTTGGTGCGGGGAGCAGGAATGAGCCGGACCGGACTGACGACGCGCACCACAGGCTTGGTGCGTGGAGCAGGAACGAGCCGGACCGGGCTGACGACGCGCACCACAGGCTTGGTGCAGGGAGCAGGAACAGACCGGGTCGGGCTGGCGACACGCACCATTGCCTTGGTGCGTGGAGCAGGAACGAGCCGGACCGGGCTGACGACGCGCACCACAGGCTTGGTGCGGGGAGCAGGGACGGGCCGAACCGGGCTGACGAAGCACACCACAGGCTTGGTGCGGGGAGCAGGGACGGGCCGAACCGGGCTGACGAAGCACACCACAGGCTTGGTGCGGGGAGCAGGAACGGGCCGGACCAGGCTGACGACGCGCACCCCTGGCTTGGTGCGGGGAGCAGGAATGGGCCGGACCGGGCTGACGATGCACACCACAGGCTTGGTGCAGGGAGCAGGAACAGACCGGGTCGGGCTGGCGACACGCACCATTGCCTTGGTGCGGGGAGCAGGAACAGGCCGGGCCGGGCTGGCGACGCGCACTATTGGCTTGGTGCGGGGAGCAGGAACAGGCCGGGCCGGGCTGGCGACGCGCACCATAGGCTTGGTGCGAGGGACAGGAACAGGCCGGACCGCACTGGGAACACACACCACTGGCCTTACCCGGGGATCAGGAACGGGCCGGACCGGACTGGCAACACACCTCAGTACCTCTCGCCGTGCCTCTACATTTCCCTTCCCTCTACTCGCCAATGGCTCCCGTAACCCGGTGGCCTTCTCTCCTCGTCCACTAACTCGCCCCTTATCTGCCTCCAGCAGCCCCGTCGTCCACGGTGTGAGCCCCCCCCTAAAAATTTTTGGGGTTTGTCTCTCCCCCGTGGATATGGCCTCCATGGCTCTCGCCAGACTCTCCATCCTCTGCTCCCAAGTCCCACCTCTCTCCTCCTCACGCGGCTTGACCCAGTCGAGGTGGATATCCGCTAGAGTTCTCTCTGGCGTTGGCTCCTGGACACGCTGCTTGACCCAGTCGAGGTGGATATCCGCTAGAGTTCTCTCTGGCGTTGGCTCCTGGACACGCTGCTTGACCCAGTCGAGGTGGATATCCGCTAGAGTTCTCTCTGGCGATGGCTCCTGGACACGCTGCTTGGTCCAGTTATGGTGGGATCTTCTGTCACGATCGTCGATAGAAGTGGACCAATGCGCAGCGTGATGAGTGAACATACTTTAATTATTATTCACCACGAAACAAAACAACAAAACGATACGTGAAGTCCTTGGTTTACAGACACAAACCATACACGGAACAAGATCCCACAAACACTGTGGCAAAACAGGCTGCCTAAGTATGGTTCCCAATCAGAGACAACAATCAACAGCTGATTCACGTTGCCTCTGATTGAGAACCACCCCGGCCAACACAGAAACACATCAGCTAGATAAACAACCTAGAACACAGACACATAGAAACTACACACCCTGGCTCAACATAACAGAGTCCCAGAGCCAGGGCGTGACATTATATGTGTCCATGTCACACACCTGTTGTCTATGTCACACACCTGTTGTCTATGTCACACACCTGTTGTCTATGTCACCACACCTGTTGTCTATGTCACCACACCTGTTGTCTATGTCACCACACCTGTTGTCTATGTCACACACCTGTTGTCTATGTCACCACACCTGTTGTCTATGTCACACACCTGTTGTCTATGTCACCACACCTGTTGTCTATGTCACACACCTGTTGTCTATGTCACACACCTGTTGTCTATGTCACCACACCTGTTGTCTATGTCACCACACCTGTTGTCTATGTCACCACACCTGTTGTCTATGTCACCACACCTGTTGTCTATGTCACACACCTGTTGTCTATGTCACACACCTGTTGTCTATGTCACACACCTGTTGTCTATGTCACCACACCTGTTGTCTATGTCACCACACCTGTTTCCCATTTGTGTAACCACGCCTACCCTATTTAACCTAGGTGCTCCCAATGTGTCTTGTGCGTGGTTGTTTTTCGTTTCGTGTGTCGTCTGGTGAGCGGGTTAGTTCCTACCTGCGTGAAGGTATTTGCTTGTGTTGTTTTTTTTTTACTCAAGTTCAGTAAAGTACGTTTCCTCGAGTTCTGTGTCCTGCGCCTGACATCGATCCACCGCATTACACTGACACTCGTTACAGAAGTAGACGTACCACACTTCACTGAGATAACCCCTAATCCTGAACACTCACAACCTATACATCGGTTTTTGATAGGTTTATCAGTCCTAATCAGTTGTGTTTTGATATGTACAGTGCCTTAAAGTATTCATACGCCTTGACTTATTCCACGTTTTGTTGTTGTTACAGCCTGAATTCAAAATTGATTTAAATATATTTTTTCTCTCACACATCTACATACAATACCCCATAATGACAAAGTGAAAACATGTTTTTAGACATTTTTGCACATTTATTGAAAATGAAATGCAGAAATATCTCATCTACATAAGTATTCACACCCCTGAGTCAATACTTTGTAGAAGCAACTTTGGCAGTGATTACAGCTCTGAGTCTTTCTGGTTAAGTCTCTAAGAGCTTTCCACACCTGGATTGTGCAATATTTTCCCATTATTCTTTTCAAAATTCTTCAAGCTCTGTCAAATTGGATATTGATCATTGCTAGACAACCATTTTCAGGTCTTGCCATAGATTTTCAAGTAGATTTAAGTCAAAACTGTAACTCGGCCACTCAGGAACATTCACTGTCTTCTTGGTAAGCAACTCCAGTGTAGATTTGACCTTGTTTTTGAGGTTATTTTGCCACATTTTTTGCACTTTTACTTTTGTGCCTTGTTGCAAACAGGATGCATGTTTTGGAACATGCTTCTTTCTTTTCACTCTGTCATTTAGGTTAGTATTGTGGAGTAACTACAATGTTGTTGATCCATCCTCAGGTTTCTCCTATCACAGCCATTAAACTCTGTAACTGTTTTAAAGTCACCATTGGCCTCATGGTGAAATCCCTGAGTGTGTTCCTTCCTCTCCGACAACTGAGTTAGGAAGGACGCCTGTGTCTTTGTAATGACTGGGTGTATTTATACACCATCCAAAGTGTAATTAATAACTTCACCATGCTCAAAGAGATATTCAATGTCTGCATTTTTTTCTTTTTTTACCCATCTACTAATAGGTGCCCTTCTTTGCGAGGCATTGGAAAACCTCCCTGGTCCTTATGGTTGAATCTATGTTTGAAATTCACTGCTCCACTGAGGGACCTGTGGGATACAGAGATGCGGTAGTCGTTCAAAAATCATGTTAAACACTATTATTGCACACAGAGTGAGTCCATGCAAGTTATCGTGTGACTTGTTAAGCAGATATTTACTCCTGAACTTATTTAGGCTTGCCATAACAAAGGGGTTGAATACTTATTGACTCAAGGCATTTCAGCTTTTCATTTTTAATTAAGTTGTAACAATTTCTAAAAACATAATTCCACTTTGACATAATGGGGTATTGTGTGTAGGCCAGTAAACAATCTCAATTTAATCCATTTTAAATTCAGGTTGTTACACAACAAAATGTGGTCAAGGGGTGTGAACACTTTCTGAAGGCACTGCACATCAGTCCTAATCAATTGTGTTTTAATAGGTTTATCAGTCCTAATCAATTGGGTTTTGATCTGTACAACAGTCCTAATCAGCTGCGACAGCAACAAAATTGCTAATAAAAACCTTCCCATATTCCAGCAGCAATCTAGTATGTAATTACCAAAGTAAAAAGCACTTTATGATTAAGAACTAAAGGACTCAGCAGCCATACCTTGGACTATAACTATCACAGGGAATGAACTAAAGGACTCAGCAGCCATACCTTGGACTATAACTATCACAGGGAATGAACTAAAGGACTCAGCAGCCATACCTTGGACTATAACTATCACAGGGAATGAACTAAAGGACTCAGCAGCCATACCTTGGACTATAACTATCACAGGGAATGAACTAAAGGACTCAGCAGCCATACCTTGGACTATAACTATCACAGGGAATGAACTAAAGGACTCAGCAGCCATACCTTGGACTATAACTATCACAGGGAATGAACTAAAGGACTCAGCAGCCATACCTTGGACTATAACTATCACAGGGAATGAACTAAAGGACTCAGCAGCCATACCTTGGACTATAACTATCACAGGGAATGAACTAAAGGACTCAGCAGCCATACCTTGGACTATAACTATCACAGGGAATGAACTAAAGGACTCAGCAGCCATACCTTGGACTATAACTATCACAGGGAATGAACTAAAGGACTCAGCAGCCATACCTTGGACTATAACTATCACAGGGAATGAACTAAAGGACTCAGCAGCCATACCTTGGACTATAACTATCACAGGGAATGAACTAAAGGACTCAGCAGCCATACCTTGGACTATAACTATCACAGGGAATGAACTAAAGGACTCAGCAGCCATACCTTGGACTATAACTATCACAGGGAATGAACTAAAGGACTCAGCAGCCATACCTTGGACTATAACTATCACAGGGAATGAACTAAAGGACTCAGCAGCCATACCTTGGACTATAACTATCACAGGGAATGAACTAAAGGACTCAGCAGCCATACCTTGGACTATAACTATCACAGGGAATGAACTAAAGGACTCAGCAGCCATACCTTGGACTATAACTATCACAGGGAATGAACTAAAGGACTCAGCAGCCATACCTTGGACTATAACTATCACAGGGAATGAACTAAAGGACTCAGCAGCCATACCTTGGACTATAACTATCACAGTGAATGAACTAAAGGACTCAGCAGCCATACCTTGGACTATAACTATCACAGGGAATGCACTAAAGGACTCAGCAGCCATACCTTGGACTATAACTATCACAGGGAATGAACTAAAGGACTCAGCAGCCATACCTTGGACTATAACTATCACAGGGAATGAACTAAAGGACTCAGCAGCCATACCTTGGACTATAACTATCACAGGGAATGAACTAAAGGACTCAGCAGCCATACCTTGGACTATAACTATCACAGGGAATGAACTAAAGGACTCAGCAGCCATACCTTGGACTATAACTATCACAGGGAATGAACTAAAGGACTCAGCAGCCATACCTTGGACTATAACTATCACAGGGAATGAACTAAAGGACTCAGCAGCCATACCTTGGACTATAACTATCACAGGGAATGCACTAAAGGACTCAGCAGCCATACCTTGGACTATAACTATCACAGGGAATGCACTAAAGGACTCAGCAGCCATACCTTGGACTATAACTATCACAGGGAATGAACTAAAGGACTCAGCAGCCATACCTTGGACTATAACTATCACAGGGAATGAACTAAAGGACTCAGCAGCCATACCTTGGACTATAACTATCACAGGGAATGCACTAAAGGACTCAGCAGCCATACCTTGGACTATAACTATCACAGGGAATGAACTAAAGGACTCAGCAGCCATACCTTGGACTATAACTATCACAGGGAATGAACTAAAGGACTCAGCAGCCATACCTTGGACTATAACTATCACAGGGAATGCACTAAAGGACTCAGCAGCCATACCTTGGACTATAACTATCACAGGGAATGAACTAAAGGACTCAGCAGCCATACCTTGGACTATAACTATCACAGGGAATGAACTAAAGGACTCAGCAGCCATACCTTGGACTATAACTATCACAGGGAATGAACTAAAGGACTCAGCAGCCATACCTTGGACTATAACTATCACAGGGAATGAACTAAAGGACTCAGCAGCCATACCTTGGACTATAACTATCACAGGGAATGAACTAAAGGACTCAGCAGCCATACCTTGGACTATAACTATCACAGGGAATGAACTAAAGGACTCAGCAGCCATACCTTGGACTATAACTATCACAGGGAATGAACTAAAGGACTCAGCAGCCATACCTTGGACTATAACTATCACAGGAATGAACTAAAGGACTCAGCAGCCATACCTTGGACTATAACTATCACAGGGAATGAACTAAAGGACTCAGCAGCCATACCTTGGACTATAACTATCACAGGGAATGAACTAAAGGACTCAGCAGCCATACCTTGGACTATAACTATCACAGGGAATGCACTAAAGGACTCAGCAGCCATACCTTGGACTATAACTATCACAGGGAATGAACTAAAGGACTCAGCAGCCATACCTTGGACTATAACTATCACAGGGAATGAACTAAAGGACTCAGCAGCCATACCTTGGACTATAACTATCACAGGGAATGAACTAAAGGACTCAGCAGCCATACCTTGGACTATAACTATCACAGGGAATGAACTAAAGGACTCAGCAGCCATACCTTGGACTATAACTATCACAGGGAATGAACTAAAGGACTCAGCAGCCATACCTTGGACTATAACTATCACAGGGAATGCACTAAAGGACTCAGCAGCCATACCTTGGACTATAACTATCACAGGGAATGAACTAAAGGACTCAGCAGCCATACCTTGGACTATAACTATCACAGGGAATGAACTAAAGGACTCAGCAGCCATACCTTGGACTATAACTATCACAGGGAATGCACTAAAGGACTCAGCAGCCATACCTTGGACTATAACTATCACAGGGAATGAACTAAAGGACTCAGCAGCCATACCTTGGACTATAACTATCACAGGGAATGAACTAAAGGACTCAGCAGCCATACCTTGGACTATAACTATCACAGGGAATGAACTAAAGGACTCAGCAGCCATACCTTG
Organism: Coregonus clupeaformis; assembly: GCF_020615455.1. Taxonomy (NCBI): domain Eukaryota; kingdom Metazoa; phylum Chordata; class Actinopteri; order Salmoniformes; family Salmonidae; genus Coregonus; species Coregonus clupeaformis. The sequence continues at coordinate 43,394,650 of NC_059196.1, forward strand.
GACTATAACTATCACAGGGAATGCACTAAAGGACTCAGCAGCCATACCTTGGACTATAACTATCACAGGGAATGAACTAAAGGACTCAGCAGCCATACCTTGGACTATAACTATCACAGGGAATGAACTAAAGGACTCAGCAGCCATACCTTGGACTATAACTATCACAGGGAATGAACTAAAGGACTCAGCAGCCATACCTTGGACTATAACTATCACAGGGAATGAACTAAAGGACTCAGCAGCCATACCTTGGACTATAACTATCACAGGGAATGAACTAAAGGACTCAGCAGCCATACCTTGGACTATAACTATCACAGGGAATGAACTAAAGGACTCAGCAGCCATACCTTGGACTATAACTATCACAGGGAATGCACTAAAGGACTCAGCAGCCATACCTTGGACTATAACTATCACAGGGAATGAACTAAAGGACTCAGCAGCCATACCTTGGACTATAACTATCACAGGGAATGAACTAAAGGACTCAGCAGCCATACCTTGGACTATAACTATCACAGGGAATGAACTAAAGGACTCAGCAGCCATACCTTGGACTATAACTATCACAGGGAATGAACTAAAGGACTCAGCAGCCATACCTTGGACTATAACTATCACAGGGAATGAACTAAAGGACTCAGCAGCCATACCTTGGACTATAACTATCACAGGGAATGCACTAAAGGACTCAGCAGCCATACCTTGGACTATAACTATCACAGGGAATGAACTAAAGGACTCAGCAGCCATACCTTGGACTATAACTATCACAGGGAATGAACTAAAGGACTCAGCAGCCATACCTTGGACTATAACTATCACAGGGAATGCACTAAAGGACTCAGCAGCCATACCTTGGACTATAACTATCACAGGGAATGAACTAAAGGACTCAGCAGCCATACCTTGGACTATAACTATCACAGGGAATGAACTAAAGGACTCAGCAGCCATACCTTGGACTATAACTATCACAGGGAATGAACTAAAGGACTCAGCAGCCATACCTTGGACTATAACTATCACAGGGAATGAACTAAAGGACTCAGCAGCCATACCTTGGACTATAACTATCACAGGGAATGAACTAAAGGACTCAGCAGCCATACCTTGGACTATAACTATCACAGGGAAGGAACTAAAGGACTCAGCAGCCATACCTTGGACTATAACTATCACAGGGAATGAACTAAAGGACTCAGCAGCCATACCTTGGACTATAACTATCACAGGGAATGCAACACTGAAGTTGACAAAATGGCATCATATATTGGCATAGCACTGCAGCACCACAAGACTGTGTGAGCCCACTGAGCTAAAGCATAGGGCCAAGACACTAGCTCGGGGAGCTAACGCAGGTCTCCACGTCTCACGAAAAGGTAACTCATTACACAAGCGTGGTTCACGGACCACCGAACCACCTCTGGCCCGTTAACACCTATCCCGGCTAGCGCGTAACGTTCTAAGAATCATATGTTTCATAGAGCTTGGTGAGAGCGTGGTTGTGCTATGAGTAATTTGCATACAACCTTCCCACAACGTTCTGGGAATGGTGCAGAATAGGCGCTTGGCTCTGGAACTTTCTCAGCACATTTTAAGGAATTTGACAGAAAACATTGTGTATTTTCTTGGTATTTCATTACTTTAACAGAATGTGTCCTAAAAGTTAAAACATGGTTATATTTATGTTGGTAATGTTCTGGGAACGTTCTCCGACTGGCTTGACATTAGGAATGTTCTCAAATACGTCAGAGAACGTTAAAGAAACAACGTTCTTCTGTGGGAATTTCTAAAGTTCAGCATAACGTTTCCTGCAGGTTTCATCATTGTTCTATTTAAAGTCATGTTCTCAAATTGTTCCAAGCACATTATTAAACAACGTTCTTCTGTGGGAATTTCAATACTTCAGCCTAACATTTTCTACAGGTTTCCTCACAGTTCTATTTAATGTCATGTTCTCAAATAGTTCAGAAAACTTTCAACATAACTCTCTCTGTCCTCTATCTTGTTAAGTTTTTTTTGTTAAACCTTTATTTAACTAGGCAAGTGTCACGACTTCCTCCGAAGCTGCCTCCTCTCCTTGTTCGGGCAGGCTTCGGCGTTCGTCGTCACCGGCCTTCTAGCCACTGCCGCTCCTCATCTCATCATTCCATTTGTTTTGTCTTGTTTTTCACACACACCTGGTTCATATTCCCTCATCATTTTTTAAAACATTTTAGTCATTTAGCAGACGCTCTTATCCAGAGCGACTTACAGGAGCAATTAGGGTTAAGTGCCGTGCTCAAGGGCACATCGACAGATTGGCACGTTGGATTAGAACCAGCGACCTTTCGGTTTTTGGCACAACGCTCTTAACCACTAAGCTACCTGCCGCCCACTAAGCTACCTGCCTGTATAAGTGTTCCCTCTGCCCGCTTGTCTTTGTGTGTGATTGTTTATTGTGGAGGAGAGAGAAGCTCGGTGGAGCTCCGTGTATTTTGTATCGCTGGGAATATTCCCTGTGTGCCATTTTTGCGCACTGGAGTGTTTTTTACGCATTACTGCGTAACTCTGTGGTTCAGAATATTCCTGTTATTCTGTGATTTACCCTCCTGCGCCTGACTCAAAATCACCTCATCACAGAATCACACACCCGAACATGGAGCCAGCTTTCGGGACCAGCTGAGCGACCGGATCCAGCCATCCACACCCCAGCACCCAGAGGGATTCATATATCTCGACCACAGGATTTCGACGGGACAGCTGCCCTCTGCCAGGGATTCCTCCTAAAAATTGATTTATACTTCTCGACCATTAGCCTGGCTCCATCGGGCGGGAGATGGTGTCCGCCCTCGTGTCCTGCCTCTCGGGGCAAGCCCTGGAGTGGGCCAACGCGGTCTGGAGTGAAGGAGAAGCCGCGTTGGACAACTTCGGGGAGTTCGCTAGCCTCTTTCGGGCCGTCTTCGATCACCCGCCTGAAAGTAGAGAGGCGGGCGAACGGCTGGTCCATCTGAGGCAGGGGACGAGGACCGCATAGGACTTCGCCCTGGAGTTTCAGACTCTAGCGGCTGGGTCCGGGTGGAACGAGCAGGCCCTCATCGAGAGAGGTTAGGGCAGGTAGGGTACAGGCCGGTGCTGTGTAAGGGTCCAGGAGAGAGCTTAGGGCAGGTAGGGTACAGGCCAGTGCTGTGTAAGGGGCCAGGAGAGAGCTTAGGGCAGGTAGGGTACAGGCCAGTGCTGTGTAAGGGTCCAGGAGAGAGCTTAGGGCAGGTAGGGTACAGGCCAGTGCTGTGTAAGGGGCCAGGAGAGAGCTTAGGGCAGGTAGGGTACAGGCCGGTGTAAGGGGCCAGGAGAGAGCTTAGGGCAGGTAGGGTACAGGCCAGTGCTGTGTAAGGGTCCAGGAGAGAGCTTAGGGCAGGTAGGGTACAGGTCGGTGCTGTGTAAGGGGCCAGGAGAGAGCTTAGGGCAGGCAGGGTACAGGCCGGTGGTGCTGATGGAGGACGATAACACCTAGCAACAGACAACAAAGAGCTATTTGAAAGTTTAATGCTTAAAACCAGCAAATCAAATTGTTTGGGGACAACCGAGCCCTGAAGGTGTTCTTTAGTAAATATTGCCACTCCACCACCTTTGGAAGATATGTCTTGCCAAAAAAGGTAATAACCAGAAAAGTTAACATCAGTGTTCAAAACACTCTTTCTTAACCACGTCTCAGTAATGACAAACACATCTGGATTGGAGCTGTGAACCCACACTTTCAATTGATACATTTTAAATCAGCTCCTAGTGTTAACGTGCAGAAAACCCAGGCTTTTACGAGAGCAGAAATCAGTGAAGCAGATATCAGAGCACAAGTCAGAATTGGGGCTAGCAACAGTAGATGGGCCAGGGTGTGCATGCACAGCAGAGGACAGGGAGAGCTCTGCAGTGTTGATTTTTTATGACATTTGAATGTGCATCAGATGGCAACAAGATCATATTTTGTTCAGGTGTGTTGGCCACGTCCACTAAATGGCCACAACTGATCTTAATGAGTACTTGGTCCGTTTGAAATGTGGTCCGTTTGAACAGACTAAAATGAACAGTTTTGTTTGAGTAAAAAAAACATGGTGGCACTAATTCCATGGATAGAAAACAGAATATCATAGGTTCCAATCTCACTGACACCGTGTCAATTAAAAAAAAATTATGTGTTTGCATGATTAATGCCTAAGCAAATTAATTTCCATGTGTCCTATCTGTGCTTGGAGTTCAAAAAAGTTGACCCAAACTAAGCTAGCAGTGTCATTAAAAGTCTTATTGAAACATGTTCTCAGAACGTTATTTAATTACCTTCAAATAACCTATAATTTTAGTTCTCAGAACGTTAATAAAACCTCCCAGGAAAACTTTCAGGCAACCATAGTAAAACATTATCAGAACCTCCCAGCAACCTAAAAATTAACGTTCCCAGAAGAGGCTAAATGTTCACTACCGTTCTCAGAACGTTTAAAAAAAAACGTTCAGTTTTACCTATCAGAAAACGGATGGCTTCGTTCTCAGAAGCAAAAAGTTACACTCCCACAACTTCCAAGGAACCAAACGTGCTAGCTGGGTTCAGTCGACTGCATGAGCACTGAGTGGACGTGTCTGTTTATTTGATGCTACAACCTTAAGGGGAGTCCACCATGCAGCACTCAGTCCAGATTACTTTCAGCCTGCTGCCCACAGCACAATCTCCCAAATGGGACCACATTCCCTGGGCAGTGCACTACTTTTGACCAGGGCTCTGGTCAAGTTTCAGTTAGTTGTATGTACGGGATACACATGGTATACCAGCCAACAAAATGCTTACTTGTAAAAGTAGTGCACTACATAGGAAATAGGGTGACATTTGGGACGCTGAAAAACACGTTGATGACCTTAACTGTGTGTCTGTGAAATCAGGCCTGATTCACCATGACTGAGGTCCGAAAGGTTGTCTGAGATTATTGTTCTATTAAATTGACAGCTTGTGTGCACCGTACCTCCAATATCGTTCCACTGACTCTCTCTGTCTCTGTGCGTCCCAAATGGCACCCTATTCCCTATGTAGTGCACTACTTTTGACCAGGGCCCGTAGGGAATAGGGTGCCATTTTCGAAACAGCCTCTGACTCCACTGTCGACTACGCCATCCACAATATTCCTCATAATAGGAAGGGGAACAACCTCAATCACAGAAAGTCCTAATGTGGTCTGTTGCATTCAGACTGTATGCAAGTCAAACCCTGTGCTATGGTCAAATTGGCTAAGTACTATGTTTTGTGTTTGCTCTGAGGCTGGCTGGATGGCTGGTTGGCTGGATGGCTGGATGGCTGGATGGCTGGATGGCTGGTTGTCTGGATGGCTGGATGGCTGGATGGATGGCTGGCTGGTTGGCTGGATGGCTGGATGGCTGGATGGCTGGATGGCTGGATGGCTGGATGGCTGGATGGCTGGATGGATGGATGGCTGGTTGGCTGGATAGCTGGATGGCTGGATGGCTGGTTGGCTGGATGGCTGGATGGCTGGATGGCTGGATGGCTGGATGGCTGGATGGCTGGATGGCTGGATGGCTGGATGGCTGGATGGCTGGTTGGCTGGATGGCTGGTTGGCTGGTTGGCTGGTTGGCTGGTTGGCTGCGGGGAGCACACACGCACTACTTCCCAAATGGCACCCTATTCCCTACATAGTGCACTACTTTTGACCAGAGGTCTATGGGGCTATAGGGAATAGGGTGCAATTTGGGAAGCAGTCACAGTGCATTCCTGAGTTTCAGACTTGACTGAGACTCAAATTGTCATTTCCAAAAGTGACAAGGCGCTGATTTGCCCGGCTGGCACAGAATAGATTGGACATCTGACAGATCTGTTGACAAATGGGCAGTAGAAGGAAGCTGGCAGGCAGGCAGGCGGGTGGGCAGGCGGGTGGGCAGGAGGGTGGGCAGGAGGGGTGCAGTGAAAGACAGAATGCCTTGAGCCACAGGTTGGATTGTATTTTTATCCATTATCACAGCAGTCCTGGTGCTAGTTGTTAAAATACCTACGGCACATCAGTTGTCTTTGGTCATGTTATTGGCAGAGATAAGTGAGAGAGAAGGAGAGAGAGAGAGGGAGTGGGAGAGAGCGAGAGAGCGAGAGAGCGAGAGAGCGAGAGAGTGAGAGAGTGAGAGAGAGAGAGAGAGAGAGAGAGAGAGACAGCCACACCTCTCTCTCACAACTGATAAGGTACACTATATATACAAAAGTATGTTGACACCCCTTCAAACCACACCCGTTGCTGACAGGTGTATAAAATCGAGCACAAAGCCATGCAATCTCCATAGACAAACATTGGCAGTAGAATGGCCTTACTGAAGAGCTCAGTGACTTTCAACGTGGCACCATCATAGAATGTCACCTTTCCAACAAGTCAGTTGGTCAGATTTCTGCCCTGCTATAGCTGCCTCGGTCAACTGTAAGTGCTGTTATTGTGAAGTGGAAACATCTAGGAGCAACAACGACTCAGCCGCAAAATGGAAGGCCACACAAGCTCACAGAACGGGACCATCGAGGGCTGAAGCGAGTAACGCTTAAAAATCGTCTATCCTCAGGTGCAACACTCACTACCGAGTTCCAAACTGCCTCTGGAAGCAACGTCAGCACAACAATTGTTAGTCGGGAGCTTCATGAAATGGGTTTCCATGGCTGAGCAGCCGCACACAAGTCTAAGATCACCATTCGCAGTGCCAAGCGTCGGCTGGAGTGGTGTAAAGCTTGCCACCATTGGACTCTGGAGCAGTGGAAACGCGTTCTCTGGAATGATGAATCACGCTTCACCATCTGGCAGTCTGATGGACGAATCTGGGTTTGGCGGATGACAGGAGAACGCTACCTGCCCCAATGCATAGTGCCAACTGTAAAGTTTGGTGGAGGAGGAATAATGGTCTGGGCTGTTTTTCATGGTTCGGGCTAGGCCCCTTAGTTCCAGTGAAGGGAAATCTTAACGCTACAGCATACAATGACATCCTAGACGATTCTGTGCTTCCAACTTTGTGGCAACAGTTTGGGCAAGGCCCTTTCCTGTTTCAGCATGACAATGCCCATGTGCACAGGAGGTCCATACAGAAATGTTTTGTCGAAATCAGTGTGGAAGAACTTGACCGGCCTGCACAGAGCCCTGACCTCAACCCCATCAAACACCTTTGGGATGAATTGGAACGCCGACTGCGAGCCAGGCCTAATCGCCCAACATCAGTGCCCGACCTCACTAATGCTCTTGTAGCTGAATGGAAGCAAGTCCCCCGCAGCAATGTTCCAACATCTAGTGGAAAGCCTTCCCAGAAGAGTGGAGGCTGTTATAGCAGCAAAGGGGGAACCAACTCCATATTAATGCCCATGATTTTGGAATGAGATGTTTCCACATACTATTGGTAATGTAGTGTATATTGAAATCCTAACAGAAATGTCATTTTCATTATAGGGGGTTAATAAAATCTTAGGGATCCATCAGCAATATGCAAGGAGCTTTGCTCATGAAACAGCCTATCAGATGTTGTTCAGAGCTTAAATGAGGCTCGTTGGGCACTTCCTGATTTGGCCTCATTTTAGATTTGGTTCATTAAGAAATGCCAAGACGGTCAAGACTAAATTCAAACGTGAGTTAGTTTCGGGTGTGGTTTGATTTGGGCGTCATGCACACCAAAAATTTGAGGGGGCACAAATTACATGAGGATGGCTGGGAGGGGGATTGAACCAGGTCTTCCTCTGGGATTTTGCCTGTGCTTAGCTTCATTCCGTTTCTTTTTTATCCTGAAAAACTCCCCAGTCCTTAATGATTACAAGCATACCCATAACATGATGCAGCCACCACTATGCTTGAAAATATGGAGAGTGGTACTCAGTAATGTGTTGTATTGGATTTGCCCCAAACATAGCACTTTGTATTCAGGACATACATTTAATTTATTAGGCAATTTTTTTTTGCAGTTTTACTTCAGTGCCTTATTGCAAACAGGATGCATGTTTTGGAATATTTAAAAAAAAAAGCTAATGTTTACTCCTGAACTTATCCACTGGGGCTGACTCTCTGGATCCTTTTTGCTGCGACTGTCTGCCTTATTGCAGAATCATTAACCTAGGTTTTTAACTTGACAATTGTTTCTGGGGTTATCCCTAAGATCTGGAAAACCTTACACAAAGGCGGAGATCCTTCTGACTTGGGAAAACTACAGTCCAGTTTCAAAGCTATCTTGCCTTGCCAAAGTTTTAGAGTCCCTGGTGAACTCTCACCTTGGAACTATTTTAACTTCTCATTCTATTCTTAATGAGCACCGATCTGGTTTTAGACCTGGACATGTGTCCAGTGTTCCAGTGGCTACACTTGTCTTAGATGATGTGCTATATTGTCTAGACCATAAACAAATCATTGTGCTGCCTTATTTATTGACCTGTCGAAGGTGTTTGATACAGCTGACAATTTCTTACTTGTTCAAAAGTTATCTGAAATAGGCCTAGTTTAGGCATCTTTCATAAAATTTTTAACGTGTACTTACTGACTTTTCCTCAATATTCTGAAAGGTCAGAGGTCATAATGGTCGATTTTGGTCCCTGTTCTCTTCACTAGTTATGTAAATAATCTAATAATAAATAATACATAATAATTATATTAATAATAATATTGGTCTATCTGTAAGCCAATGATACAGTTACAGTATTTACACCTGTGCCCCCTCAGTACAGCAAGCCATTCATGACCTTCAACATGGTTTTGACTCAATTCTAAAAATCGCTTACTGATCTTAAACTAGTGCTAAATGCTAATAAAACCAAATGTGTGACCCACCGCATCGATTCTGTCTTATGTAGCAACATTTGAAATTGTATTTTTTTTTACATTGGATAAAAGTAGAGACTCAGAGCTACAAAACTGTATATCATATACTGCGGTTGAGGAACAATAGGAAAGGAATTCTGCTTTGAAGGTTGATAAACTTGTAACCCCACGTTTGAGAAAATGTTCTTTGAATGTTTTAGGTACACCTTCTGGAGAGCTCTTCTTTGTCTACACCCATTCAGCATCATTCACATCCTCTTAAGCCCCACCCATCTCTTTAAGGATTCACGTGAGGCCATGTGCTAGACACAGTGAGTACGGTAGTGTAGTAAACAACCAAAGATTGAAAGTGAAAGTAGTAGCCTACAATAAGGAAAAACTCCAGGTAAAAATGCACAATCTAGTCCTTGGCCTATATCCTAATCTGACTTTGAAAGTGTCCAGATAAAAACATTTTTTAATTATTAGATGATGCTTAAACAGGATAATTTTATGATTGTCTAAATTGATGGGTCATGTGAAAGAAATCTTATAAACACCCCCCCCCCCCAGCTAGCTAACAGTACACTTTAACTTGCAATAAAAATGACTTTCTGACAAAATTAGGAACATATCATATCTGAAAATGTAGCTAGACTCTTACCCGTGTACATGGATGAACGCTTCACAACAGCATGTCTTTTCCGTTTGGTTTGTAGCTAGCTACAGCTTGTTTGGCCTGTTGTGTCAAGTCACTCCAGTTCACACTGACCTTGTGCAGACAAGTAGTCCATCACACATTTTGTCGATAGCGCCTGCTCAATTCTGGGCAGCAATGTTGTTGAGTGCAATAGCAACACTTTGCAGTTCTCCATGGCTAACGTTATACAGTGGGGAAAAAAAGTATTTAGTCAGCCACCAATTGTGCAAGTTCTCCCACTTAAAAAGATGAGAGAGGCCTGTAAAAATCCAGAAAATCACATTGTAGGATTTTTTATTAATTTATTTGCAAATTATGGTGGAAAATAAGTATTTGGTCAATAACAAAAGTTTCTCAATACTTTGTTATATACCCTTTGTTGGCAATGACACAGGTCAAACGTTTTCTGTAAGTCTTCACAAGGTTTTCACACACTGTTGCTGGTATTTTGGCCCATTCCTCCATGCAGATCTCCTTTAGAGCAGTGATGTTTTGGGGCTGTTGCTGGGCAACACAGACTTTCAACTCCCTCCAAAGATTTTCTATGGGGTTGAGATCTGGAGACTGGCTAGGCCACTCCAGGACCTTGAAATGCTTCTTACGAAGCCACTCCTTCGTTGCCCGGGCAGTGTGTTTGGGATCATTGTCATGCTGAAAGACCCAGCCACGTTTCATCTTCAATGCCCCTGCTGATGGAAGGAGGTTTTCACTCAAAATATCACGATACATGGCCCCATTCATTCTTTCCTTTACACGGATCAGTCGTCCTGGTCCCTTTGCAGAAAAACAGCCCCAAAGCATGATGTTTCCACCCCCATGCTTCACAGTAGGTATGGTGTTCTTTGGATGCAACTCAGCATTCTTTGTCCTCCAAACACGACGAGTTGAGTTTTTTACCAAGAAGTTCTATTTTGGTTTCATCTGACCATATGACATTCTCCCAATCCTCTTCTGGATCATCCAAATGCACTCTAGCAAACTTCAGACGGGCCTGGACATGTACTGGCTTAAGCAGGGGGACACGTCTGGCACTGCAGGATTTGAGTCCCTGGCGGCGTAGTGTGTTACTGATGGTAGACTTTGTTACTTTGGTCCCAGCTCTCTGCAGGTCATTCACTAGGTCCCTCCGTGTGGTTCTGGGATTTTTGCTCACCATTCTTGTGATCATTTTACCCCACGGGGTGAGATCTTGCGTGGAGCCCCAGATCGAGGGAGATTATCAGTGGTCTTGTATGTCTTCCATTTCCTAATAATTGCTCCCACAGTTGATTTCTTCAAACCAAGCTGCTTACCTATTGCAGATTCAGTCTTCCCAGCCTGGTGCAGGTCTACAATTTTGTTTCTGGTGTCCTTTGACAGCTCTTTGGTCTTGACCATAGTGGAGTTTGGAATGTGACTGTTTGAGGTTGTGGACAGGTGTCTTTTATACTGATAACAAGTTCAAACAGGTGCCATTAATACAGGTAACGAGTGGAGGACAGAGGAGCCTCTTAAAGAAGAAGTTAGAGCCAGAAATCTTGCTTGTTTGTAGGTGACCAAATACTTATTTTCCACCATAATTTGCAAATAAATTCATTAAAAATCCTACAATGTGATTTTCAGGATTTTTTTTCCTCAATTTGTCTGTCATAGTTGACGTGTACCTATGATGAAAATTACAGGCCTCTCTCATCTTTTTAAGTGGGAGAACTTGCACAATTGGTGGCTGACTAAATACTTTTTTCCCCACTGTACTGAGCAGCTCACATTATAGACAGAAGCATGCTACATGGCAGACCAATCCAAACTCATCTCTTGGCATGTCCAGCCCACCCATTATCATTATCTCAGCCAATCATGGCTAGCGGGAAGGTTCCTGTCTTTTTCTGTGGCTAAACCAACTAGGCTTGTAATTTAACGATTTTATTCGCATTTACTGATGGTATACAAGTTTGCTATTAAGGCACATGAAAGTTCACGTTCCAGAAGGCATTTCTGGAAAAAAACGAATTTAGGTTTCGTAATATTGACCCTGAGGACATGAGTATTTGCACATTAAAGGGAGCCCAAATTGAGCAAGTTCCCCATTATAAGTACTTGGGTATTTGGATTGCTCTCTTTTAAAACACACATTGAAAAACGGACAAAAAAGCTGAGAATTTAGATTAGTTTCTCACTTTGGAAAGTAGAAGGAAGATTGTTGAAGCAACGCTTCACCAAGTACTTGATTATGGTGATATAATCTACATGCATGCGGCATCTAAATTTAAAAAATCTAAAATCTAAAACCTTTAGATTCAGTCTGTCACTCATTACTGCGTTATATCACCGGCGACAATTTTCGTACACTGCATTTTGTATAGTTCTGTTGTCTGGGAGTCACAAAGGGCCCAGCGTTGGCAACTTTTTGTATATAAAGCGATTCTTCAGTGTCTCCCCCACTACCTCAGCTAACGTATTAATTGGAGATCCAGCAATCATTGGACTCACAGGAAAAATGCTTTTAGTTTTTATGCCACCTTGAAGCTAAACTCGCTGGTCCCCATTGGACAGTTTAGATACATTTTGAGGGAGATAATATGATATAGTTGTGTTTGTTTTAATGAATCTTGTTGTGTTTATTGTATTGTGTTGATGTTGCTATTTTGCTTTATGTTGTATTGAATCACAGGGCTCCGTTGAGAATGAGACCCTGGTCTCAATGGTGAACCCCCCTGTCTAAATAAAAGTAAAAATAAATAATATATATACAGTGCCTTCAGAAAGTATTCAGACCCCTTGACTTTTTCCACATTTTGTTAGGCTACAGCCTTATTCTAAAATTAATATATATATTTTTTTGCCTCATCAATCTACACACAATACCCCATAATGACAAAGCAAAAACAGGTTTTTAGAGATTTTTGCAAATGTATAAAAATAAAAAAAACGGAAATATCACATTTACTCAGTACTTTGTTGAAGCACCTTTGGCAGCGATTACAACCTTGAGTCTGCTTGGATATGACGCTACAAGCCTGGCAACCCTGTATTTGGGGAGTTTCTCCCATTCTTCTCTGCAGATCCTCTCAAGATGGATGGGGAGCGTCGCTGCACAGCTACTTTCAGGTCCCTCCAGAGATGTTCGATTCGGTTCAAGTCCGGGCTCTGGCTGGGCCACTCAAGGTCATTCAGAGACTTGTCCCGAAGCCACTCCTGCGTTGTCTTGGCTGTGTAATTAGGGTTGTTGTCCTGTTGGAAGGTGAACTTTCGCCCCAGTCTGAGGTCCTGAGCACTCTGGAGCAGGTTCTCATCAAGGATCTCTCTGTACTTTGCTCCGTTCATCTTTCCCTCAATCCTGACTAGTCTCTTCAATGCTGCAGACATTTTTTGGTACCATTCCCCAGATCTGTGCCTCGACACAATCCTCTCTCGGAGCTCCACGGACAATTTATTTGACCTCATTGCTTGGGACCTTATATAGACAGGTGTGTGCCTTTCCAAATCATGTCCAATCAATTGAATTTACCACAGGTGGACTCCAATCAAGTTGCAGAAACATATCAAGGATGATCAATGGAAACAGGATGCACCTGAGCTCAATTTCAAGTCTCATAGCAAAGGGTCTGGTTATTATTAATTTTTTTAACACATTTGCAAACATTTCTAAAAAACTGTTTTGGTTTTGTATCATTATAGGGTATTGTGTGTAGATTGATAAGGAATTTTTATTTATTTAATCCATTTTAGTATAAGGCTGTAACGTAATAAAATGTTGGAATAGGGAAGAGGTCTGAATTCTTTCCGAATGCACTGTATACATACCCTGTCAATAGTTTCTTGCCGTGCAAATGTGTTTCATTTATTGATATAATATCTGGGCATAAGGATTGTGTCTTATTGTTCAAGGTGATCCATCCGTTAACATTCCAAAGAAATGGAGTCTCGTAGGGGATGGGAAGCCCCTCAGTATGAAGTAGGTCTGTCCACCTCATGTCCTTGTCCGCGTTGTCCCGCTGGTTGGTCTCGTTTCATGACCCGTCCGCTTCCCGTGACGAAATAGTCCTTTCCTCCTGGGATTTCCCTCTGCAGCGTCTTGAAGTTCAATTCTATAAGGTGGTCGGTGTGGGACTTGGCTGATCGAAGGAAGAGTTTGTCATAACAGGTCCACTTTCTCCTCCACGGACTGACACTCCATCTTCACGACCCACGGGACCTCTGCCTCTCTCCCTCATCCTCTCAGTGGTGGTCACCTCTGTTTCGTAACCTAGGCCTACCGATATCAACTGGTTCACTTGGAAGATTAGGACCTCGTTTTCATCTGCTGGAAGTCCTGCCACTATGACGGACACATCTGGGTCCAACTTTGTTGTTTTGGCAGCGCCTGTTCTCCCAGATTCTAGGGATTCTACACGGGTCTCCAGACGTCCAACTTCAAGGGCTATGTAGCTGCTTGCTATAACTCTGTTATGATTGTCCTGGATGGCTTTCTCCAAAGCTGTATGATTGTCCTGGATGGTTTTCTCCAAAGCTGTATGATTATCCTGGATGGCTTTCTCCAAAGCTTTATGATTATCCTGGATGGCTTTCTCCAAAGCTGTATGATTGTCCTGGATGGCTTTCTCCAAAGATATATGATTGTCCTGGATGGCTTTCTCCGAAGCTGTATGATTGTCCTGGATGGCTTTCTCCAAAGCTGTGTGATTGTCCTGGATGGCTTTCTCCAAAGCTGTATGATTGTCCTGGATGGTTTTCTCCAAAGCTGTATGATTGTCCTGGGTGGCTTTCTCCAAAGCTTTATGATTATCCTGGATGGCTTTCTCCAAAGCTGTATGATTGTCCTGGATGTCTTTCTCCAAAGATGTATGATTGTCCTGGATGGCTTTCTCCAAAGCTGTATGATTGTCCTGAATGGCTTTCTCCAAAGCTGTATGATTGTCCTGGATGGTTTTCTCCAAAGCTGTATGATTGTCCTGGATGGCTTTCTCCAAAGCTTTATGATTATCCTGGATGGCTTTCTCCAAAGCTGTATGATTGTCCTGGATGGCTTTCTCCAAAGATATATGATTGTCCTGGATGGCTTTCTCCGAAGCTGTATGATTGTCCTGGATGGCTTTCTCCAAAGCTGTGTGATTGTCCTGGATGGCTTTCTCCAAAGCTGTATGATTGTCCTGGATGGTTTTCTCCAAAGCTGTATGATTGTCCTGGGTGGCTTTCTCCAAAGCTTTATGATTATCCTGGATGGCTTTCTCCAAAGCTGTATGATTGTCCTGGATGTCTTTCTCCAAAGATGTATGATTGTCCTGGATGGCTTTCCCAAAGCTGTATGATTGTCCTGGTTGGCTTTCTTCATAGCTGTATGATTATCTTGGATGGCTTTCTCCAAAGCTGTTTGATTGTCCTGGATGGATTTCTCCAAAGCTGTATGATTGTCCTGGATGGCTTTCTCCAAAGCTGTATGATTGTCCTGGATGGCGTTCTCCAAAGCTGTATGATTGTCCTGAATGGCTTTCCCAAAAGCTGTATGATTGTCCTGGATGACTTTCCCCAAAGCTGTATGATTGTCCTGGATGGCTTTCTCCAAAGCTGTATGATTGTCCTGGATGGCGTTCTCCAAAGCTGTATGATTGTCCTGAATGGCTTTCCCAAAAGCTGTATGATTGTCCTGGATGACTTTCCCCAAAGCTGTATGATTGTCCTGGATGGCTTTCTCCAAAGCTGTATGATTGTCCTGGATGGCTTTCCTCAAAGCTGTATGATTGTCCTGGATGGCTTTCTCAAAAGATGTATGATTGTCCTGGATGGCTTTCTCCAAAGATGTACGTAAGCTGTCAACTTTGCTATTCATTCCTTTTTCAATACTCAGCTTCATTTCGTCCATTTTTTTCCATCTTTGTACCTAGGCTCCTTATCTCCGTCATGCGGTTAGCCATATTCAACCGTCTCACCATACATGCTGTTAGCACTTTCTTTCTTTGATGAATTCATCTCCATGTTTGTCTCACCACTGCGTAGGTTTCTGCGGTTAGATGTTTCCGTTATTGCTGTTCAAGGTAGCTAGCTATGTTTGTAGCTAGGCTAGCTAACCAGCTAACTTGCCAAGCATTCCCCAAAAGGTCTGTTAGTTGACCGTCTTTCACCCTCATGGGATTCAGACTTCAGCTGCCTCCATTTACGTGCAGATCTCTATGTTTTAAACCTTTTAAAATATTTAAATTAAAGACGTTTGAAAAAGTTAGGTCCAATAAAGAAGCGGCACCATGTCCACCGGAACCGGAAGCTACCGCCAGGAGAGTGTGTGTGTGTGTGTGTGTGTGTGTGTGTGTGTTTATGTGTGTGTGTGAGTGGTTGGCATTACAGCAGGGAAGCAGTAGGAGATTAGGGAGTCTGGTATGTGATACAAATCAATCCAGTCTCCAGCGGTTCACTTAATTAGTGTTTCTAAAGGGTAACTGGAGACTGCTGTGCTCGATAGTCAGACAGGGCAGGATAAGGCACGGACCTCCACGGGACAGAAATGCACAGACATTTCTACAAACTCCGCATCTGGACCATAGGGTCCTGGTCAAAAGTAGTGCACTATATAGGATGCCATTTGGGACGTAACACCAGCTGCCTTTTCAAGCTTTGAAAGAGACCTGTGTTAAAAGCTACAGTATAAGAGCACCATTGAAAAAAGCATATTGTGATCCACTTATGGGGGGGTTGCCATCTTTTTCCCTTTCTAATGCAGTGTTTCTCCGGTATGTTTTGCTTCCTCTCTGCCAGTGAAAGACTGGTTTGTTTTCCTGACAGATGTTTAGTTTAGTTTGAGATGCATTGAAATTCACCTAGCCTGACGGAGGCCCTGAGCCATCAGAAATGGGTTTGGGGGGAACGCTGTTCCTCTTCTATCGCCCTGTTGAGAGAAATTATTCCCATTATTCACTGTCTAGAGTCAGATGCTGCTACAGTATTGGAACTAGAGGAGAGGAGAGGAGAGGAGAGGAGAGGAGAGGATAGGAGAGGAGAGGAGAGGAGAGGAGAGGAGAGGAGAGGAGAGGGAGAGAGGGAGAGGAGAGGAGAGGAGAGGAGAGGAGAGGAGAGGAGAGATGGGGAAGGAGAGAAAGAGGGGGAGAGAGACGGGGGGAGAGAGTTGGAGAGAGAGAGAAACAAAGAGAGAGAGAGATGGGGAGAGAGAGAAACAAAGACAGAGAGATGGGGAGAGAGAGAAACAAAGAGAGAGAGAAACAAAGAGAGAGAAACAAAGAGAGAGAGAGAGAGAGAGATATGGGGGAGAGAGCAAGAGAGAGAATAACAGTCCTTCACAGCAGAAGTGTTCTGTTTCTAAGGCTCTATCTCAGAGGTTTCAAATCAACACCTCAGACACTGAGCGACAGGATGCTCCTCCCACATCCTCCCTCTACAGATGTGTTGTAAAGACTCATTATATTGGTGGAGGTAAAATTATACCTCTCAACTCACTCACTACCTGACAACAACCTAACTTCTGTTCTGGTGAGACAGCAAGAGAGAGGGAGAGTTTTGGAAATGGGGGAACTGCAAATAAGCAAATTGCTACTTTGCAATTGCCAACATGAAAGAGAGAGAGCATAAGGTAGATGTGGTAACATAGATGTGGTAACATAGATGTGGTAACATAGATGTGGTACATAGATGTGGTACATAGATATAACATAGATGTGGTACATTTGTCACTCTGCATGTCTGTCTGAAACCGCCATTATGCAAGTGACAAACAACGACAGTCTGAACATTTCTATGGACATATAGCACCACACAGGGGGTGATGAGGACGAGACACAGCACTGTTTGTATGAATGCCTCCCGAATAGCACCCTATTCACTATATAGTGCACTACTGTTAACCAACCGGGGCCCATTGCACTATATAGGGAATAGGGTGCCATTTGGGGACTAAATAACAATAAAGTTAACTGAATATTGAAGTGTTCACTAAGTCTGAGTGGTCTGAACATCATCAGGTTGTGAGAAAGAATGCACATTATTTATTTGTCTTCGATTCAGCATCTGGACGGGTTCACACCTGGTCAGGGTAAGACTAGAATGAGGACACCTGGTCAGGGTAAGACTAGAATGAGGACACCTGGTCAGGGGAAGACTAGAATGAGGACACCTGGTCAGGGGAAGACTAGAATGAGGACACCTGGTCAGGGGAAGACTAGAATGAGGACACCTGGTCAGGGTAAGACTAGAATGAGGACACCTGGTCAGGGGAAGACTAGAATGAGGACACCTGGTCAGGGGAAGACTAGAATGAGGACACCTGGTCAGGGTAAGACTAGAATGAGGACACCTGGTCAGGGTAAGACTAGAATGAGGACACCTGGTCAGGGGAAGACTAGAATGAGCGGGGAGAGTATGGTAATGGTGATACATGCACACACACACGAACACACAGACACACACGCACATAAATACACACAGACACAAGGACACACACAGACACACACACACACACACGATTCCCCACCACACACACACACACACACACACACACACGATTCCCAACCACACAGAGTCCTGTCCTGTCATGATTCGCTGCCGTAGATAAAGCAGGAGAAGGTAGCTGCGTGGTGTTTCATTGGGCCATTATCATCATTTATCCACACTGTGATAAAGAGACTGGACAGTTATATGGCTACTGTATCCAATCTGTGTCCCAAATTTCACCCTATTCCCTATGTAGTGCACTACTTTTGACCAGGGCCAGTGCCTTCAGAAAGTATTCATACCCATCTACACATAATACCCCATAATGACAAAGTTAAAACATATTTTTAAAAACTTTTGCAGATTTATTGAAAAGTTGAAATACTGAAATATCTCATTTACATAAATATTCACCCCACTATGCTATCACACACCAAATTGAGCTCCGGTGCATCCAATTTCCTTTCATCATCCTTGAGATGTCACTACAAACTTGATTGGAGTCCACCTGTGGCCAATTGAATTGTTTGGAAATGATTTAGAAAGAAACACACCTGTCTATGTAAGGTCCCACAGTTGACAGAGCCTGTCAGAGCAGAAACTATACCAGGAAGTCCAAGGAACTGTCTGTAGAGCTCAGAGATTGTGATGAAGTACACTATCGGTCAAAAGTTTTAGAACACCTATTCATTCAAGGGTTTTTCTTTATTTTGACTATTTTCTACATTGTAGAATAATAGTGAAGACATCAAAACTATGAAATAACACATATGGAATCATTTAGTAACCAAGAAAAGTGTTAAGCAAATCAAAACATATTTTATATTTGAGATTCTTCAAATAGTCACCCTTTGCTTTGATGACAGCTTTGCTCTTGGCAAGAAGAAGAAGAGACCTGCTTGGGCCAAGAAACACGAGCAATGGACATTAGACCGGTGGAAATGTGTCCTTTGGTCTAGAGTCCAAATTGGAGATTTTCGGTTCAAACCGCTGTGTCTTTGTGAGATGCTGTGTGGGTGAACGGATGATCTTGTGTAGTTCCCACCGTGAAACATGGAGGAGGAGGGGTTATGGTGTGGGGGGTGCTTTGCTGGTGACACTGTCTGTGATTTATTTAGAATTCAAGGCACACTTAACCAGCATGGCTACCACAGAATTCTGCAGCGATACGCCATCCCATCTGGTTTGGGTTTAGTGGGACTATCATTTGTTTTTCAACAGGACAATGATCCAACACACCTCCAGGCTGTGTAAGGGATATTTTACCAAGAAGGAGAGTGATGGAGTGCTGCATCAGATGATCTGGGCTCCACAATCACCCGACCTCAACCAAATTGAGATGGGTTTGGATGAGTCGGACGGCAGAGTGAAGGAAAAGCAGCCAACAAGTGCTCTGTTAGGCTATGGTTCAACCCAGCACTCAGAGAAACAAACACGACAAAGGGAGTGGAAGAAACAAAAATATTTAATAAAAGTTAAAATTGTCTTAGTCCAAAAACAACTGAAGTAAAGGAACAGAGTGGGCTAGTCGGCTCCGGAGGAAGGAGAGGCTGAGGCAGGCAGGCAGGCAGGCAGGCAGGCAGGCAGGCAGGCCGACAGGCAGGAAGGCAGGCAGGTTGGGAGGTATGTCCGAAACGCTCTGGTAAGAACAACGATCTGGCGCCGGTGGAGAGCCATGCCCCGGAATTAGTAGTGCAGGTTGATTAGAGAATAGGATGCAGCTGCGTAGGCAGGAATCACTGGAAACAACCCGCAGCTGCACAGGAGAGGCAGATCCTGAGCACGCCCCTGATCCACTCCAGACACACCCACATAAAGGGGACAAACACATACAGATACAACAGACACAGAGGGGACAAAACAAGGAGGAAGGGGAAACAGAAAAGGGAGAGACAAGCTGCCCACATAACAGTACCCCCCCTCAATGGTCGCCACCTGGCGACCCACCAGGCCTGTCAGGGTTGTCGTGATGGAAGTCCGTGATCAACTGAGGATCCAACACAAAACGCTTAGGGACCCAAGACCTCTCCTCTGGTCCATAACCTTCCCAATCGACTAGGTATTGGAGACCCCTACCCCGCCTCCGAGAGTCCAGTAGCCTACTGACGGTGTAGGCCGGATGGTCGTCAATGAGACGAACAGGTGGAGGTGGAACAGCCGGCGGACACAAAAGGCTGGAGGACACAGGTTTCAGTTGGGAGACGTGGAAAGTAGGGTGTATCTTCATGGCTGAAGGCAACTTCAAAGCGAACGCAGCGGGGTTAATGATGGACTCCACCACAAACGGACCCAGGTACCGAGGAGACAGCTTGCGTGATTTGGTACGAAGAGGTACGTTCTTAGACGACAGCCAAACCTCTTGACCAGGATGAAACACAGGTGCGGGAGTCCTGCTCCTATCCGCTGTCATCTTGTTCCTGTCGGTGGTCCGAAGCAACGCTTCCCGAGCGTCGCGCCACACTCTCTGGCAGCGGCGGAGGTTCTCCTGAACCGAAGGAACAGCCAATTCCTTCTCCTGAGCAGGAAACAGAGGGGGGTTGATAACCCATGGTAACTTCAAAGGGTGAAAGACCAGTGGCAGAGGTGGTGAGGGAGTTGTGGGCGTACTCTATCCAAGGCAGATGTTTGGCCCAGGATGATGGATGTTGAGCAGCCACACAACGAAGGGTTGCTTCGAGGTCTTGATTGGCTCTTTCTGTTTGACCGTTGGTCTGGGGATGAAACCCTGAGGACAGACTAACGGAAGCACCCAAAGCAGAACAGAAAACCTTCCAAACACGGGAAGTAAACTGTGGGCCTCTATCAGATACGATGTCCACAGGTATTCCATGGGGACGGAATACATGTTGGACTAGGAGGTCCGCTGTCTCACTGGCAGACGGTAATTTTGGTAATGCTATATAGTGAACAGATTTAGAGAATCTGTCCACAATGGTAAGTATAGTATCATTACCTTCAGACTTGGGTAGGCCGGTGACAAAATCCATGGCTATGTGGGACCAGGGACGGCTGGGAACTGGGAGGGGTAGCAGCAGCCCCGAAGGGGACTGATGGGAGGCTTTGCCCCGAGCACAGGTTGAACAGGCTGCCACAAAAGCCCGAACGTCAGTTTCCATTGAAGGCCACCAAAAATGTCTCCTAAGCAGCGTCAACGTGCGTCTCATCCCAGGGTGACCAGCAAAACGGGAGGTGTGAATCCACTGCAACACCTGAGACCGGACCGTCTCGGGAACAAAGAGTAGGTTGGGAGGTCCATCACCCGGTCCCGGGTCCGTGGCAAGTGCAGTCTTCACAAGAGACTCGATCTCCCACTGAACAGCCGCCACGACGCATGAGGAAGGCAGGACTGCCTCAGGCTCGCTGGTCTCCGAAGGGTCAGCAAACTGGCGGGACAAAGCATCTGGTTTAACATTTCTTGACCCCGGTCTGTATGTAAGAATAAAGTTAAACCTACTAAAAAACAGGGCCCATCTGGCTTGGCGTGAGTTGAGTCTCTTAGTGGCTTGGATGTAAGCCAAGTTCTTGTGGTCTGTCCAGACCACAAACGGCAGTTCAGCTCCATCCAGCCAGTGCCGCCATTCTTCCAGTGCTAGCTTGACCGCCAGCAGTTCTCGGTTTCCAACGTCGTAATTCCGTTCTGTGGGTGACAATTTTTTGGAGAAAAAAGCACAGGGGTGAAGCTTTTGGTCAGTGGGGGAGCGCTGGGAGAGGACGGCTCCCACACCTGAGTCCGACGCGTCCACCTCCACAACAAACTGCAGAGAGGTATTGGGGTGTATCAACACAGGGGAGGTGGAAAACAGTTCCTTCAAAACCCCTACCGCCTGCTCCGCCTCAGGGGACCACAGAAAAGGGACTTTTGGGGATGTGAGTCTAGTAAGGGGTGCCACCACTTTACTAAAACCCTTAATGAACCTACGGTAGAAGTTAGCAAAGCCCAAAAATCGTTGAAGTTGCTTACGGGTGGTGGGTATGGGCCATTCCGTCACTGCCCGGATCTTCTCAGGGTCCGCCTTCACCTGCCCGCTCTCAATGATGAAACCAAGGAACGATGTAGACTGTTTGTGGAACTCACACTTCTCTGCTTTGACATACAGCTTGTTTTCCAAGAGCCGTTGCAGGACTTGACGGACGTGTGACTCATGCTCCTCGGGTGACTTGGAAAAAACAAGAATATCATCCAGGTATACAAAGACAAAACGGTTCAAAAAATCCCTAAGAACATCGTTCACCATGGCTTGGAAAACAGCAGGGGCGTTTGAGAGCCCAAAGGGCATGACCAAATACTCAAAATGTCCCAGTGGAGTGTTGAAAGCGGTTTTCCACTCATCTCCCTTACGGATCCGGACAAGGTGATAAGCGTTCCTGAGGTCGAGCTTGGAGAAAACTGTGGCGCCATGCAGAGGTTCAAAAGCAGAGTTGATGAGTGGAAGGGGATACTTGTTTTTAACAGTTATGTTGTTTAAACCCCTGAAATCGATACAGGGGCGTAACGACTTGTCCTTCTTTTCCACGAAAAAGAAACCTGCACCCAAAGGAGACGACGAGGGACGGATTATGCCCGAGACCAGAGAATCACCAATGTACTGCTCCATTGCCTCTCTTTCCGGTCGGGACAGATTGTATAAGCGACTAGAGGGCAAGGGAGCACCAGGAAGCAGTTCAATAGGGCAATCATAAGGCCTATGTGGTGGTAGAGACAGAGCCTTGTCCTTACTGAAAACCTCCGCTAAGTCATGGTATTCTTTGGGGACAGATGACAGATCAAGAGGAGCTGAGGGATGAGTTGGGTTACACTTAGTGGGGGAACCGCTGACCTAAGGCACTCTGAATGGCAGTTAGTGCTCCAACTGAGAATGGTGTGACGTGTCCAATCAATTTGTGGGTTGTGAAGAGCCAACCAGGGGAAGCCAAGGATTAGGGAGGTAGCTGAGCCAGACATAACTCTTAGCTGAATGCTTTCACAATGATTGCCAGAAATCACTAGGGAAACGGGGATGGTTTGATGAGTTATCTCCGCGAGGAGGCGCCCATCAAGGGCTGTGACCCGAATGGGGGTAGGTAGTGGCTCCATGGGGATACGAGCTTGTGTAACGAACTGGTGGCTAATAAAGTTGTCTTCTGCACCTGAGTCTATGAGAGCTGAGAGGGGCAGGGAATGACTCTGGAAACGTAAGGTTACAGGTACTTGTAATCGGGGAATGATGGGTTCAGGATCTAACTCTGGGCTCGCAAGTAGACCCACCGTTACGAGCGAGCCTTGTCTTTTGGCCGCTTAGGGCATGTAGCCAGAATGTGTGTGGCGTCTCCACAGTACAGGCACTCACCCGCCTGGAGGCGCCGTTGCCGTTCTGCTGGAGGTAGTCGAGCTTGACCCACTTGCATAGGTTCCTCCTCTGTGCTCGGGATGGAATCAGGAATAAGAAGCTGCCGGCTCCGGGAGGCGAGACTCGAGTGGTTGAAGGCTGGGAAACTCGTCCTCCTAGATGCGGCCGACCGCCTCTCTCCCGACGCCTCTCCGCAACCGGTTGTCTAGCTTAATGGACAGGGAAACGAGAGAATGTAAATCATGTGGCTCGTCACGAGCAGCCAGTTCATCCTTAATGGCTTCATTCAAACCGTTTAGAAATGCTCCTTGAAGTGCCACATTGTTCCACTTGGAGTCCGCTGCCAAAGTCCAGAACTCAATAGAGTACTCAGCCACACTGTTAGAACCCTGCCTCAAATTAAAAAGTATCTTGGAGGAATTACCCACATGGTCAGGATGGTCAAAAACAGTCTTCAATTTAGCAGAAAAATCAGCGAAAGTCAATCCAGTCAAAGTTTGATTAGAGCACACAGCCTCAGCCCAAACCAGAGCTCTCCCTCTTAACAGCCCCAGAACATAATGTACCTTAGAGGAATCAGTAGAAAATGACAGTGGTCTCTGCCGAAAAATCAAGTCACACTGAAGCAAAAATCCCCGGCACTTGTCCAATTCTCCATTGAACGGTTCAGGCGACGTGACAGGGGGTTCCCGATGGAACGAAGCCTGCATCATGTCCGAGGAACCAACTTGGGGTGCATCAAACTGGGGGTCAGAGAGAGATGGAGAACTGATAACAGACAATTTAGAGACTTGTGTAGTTAACTGAGTCACCTGGTTCAGCAGTTGATGATTATTTTCCAAAAGAGTCCGAATCAGTTGGTCATGCTGTCCTAGCAACGTTCCTTGAGCCTGGATAGCTTGTTGGAAGCTGTCTTCGTTTGCCCCGTGCTGTCTCTCTGTTGGGTCCATGGCCAGATCGTTCTGTTAGGCTATGGTTCAACCCAGCACTCAGAGAAACAAACACGACAAAGGGAGTGGAAGAAACAAAAATATTTAATAAAAGTTAAAATTGTCTTAGTCCAAAAACAACTGAAGTAAAGGAACAGAGTGGGCTAGTCGGCTCCGGAGGAAGGAGAGGCTGAGGCAGGCAGGCAGGCAGGCAGGCAGGCAGGCAGGCAGGCAGGCAGGCAGGCAGGCAGGTTGGGAGGTATGTCCGAAACGCTCTGGTAAGAACAACGATCTGGCGCCGGTGGAGAGCCATGCCCCGGAATTAGTAGTGCAGGTTGATTAGAGAATAGGATGCAGCTGCGTAGGCAGGAATCACTGGAAACAACCCGCAGCTGCACAGGAGAGGCAGATCCTGAGCACGCCCCCTGATCCACTCCAGACACACCCACATAAAGGGGACAAACACATACAGATACAACAGACACAGAGGGGACAAAACAAGGAGGAAGGGAAACAGAAAAGGGAGAGACAAGCTGCCCACATAACATGCTCAGCATACGTGGGAACTCCTTCAAGACTGTTGGAAAAGCATTCCAGGTGAAGCTGGTTGAGAGAATACCAAGAGTGTGCAAAGCTGTCATCAAGGCAAATGGTGGCTATTTGAAGAATCTCAAATCTCAAATATATTTTGATTTGTTTAACACTTTTTTGGTTATTACATGATTCCATATGTGTTATTTCATAGTTTTGATGTCTTCACTATTATTCTACAATATAGAAAATAGAAGAAAAAAAATGAAATATCCTTGAATGAGTAGGTGTTCTAAAACTTTTGACCGATAGTGTATATATCTGGGGAAAGGTATAAAACATTTTCTAGACTGTTGAACATTTTCCAAGAGCACAGTGGTCTCCATCATTGGGAAATTGAAAAAATATGTAACTACCCAGACTCTTCCTAGAGCTGGCCGTCCGACCAAACTGAGCAACCGGGCAAGAAGGTCCTTGGTCAGGGAGGTGACGAAGAACCCAATGACCACTCTGACAGAGCTACATCGTTCCTTGGCTGAGATGGGAGAACCTGCCAGAAGGACAACATTCTCTACAGCAATTCACCAATATGGTCTTTATGGGAGAGTGGCCAGACGGAATCCACTCCTGAGAAAAAGGCACATGACAGCACGCCTGGAGTTGGCAGAAAGGCACGTGAAGGACTCAGACCATAAGGCAAAAGATTCTGTGGTCTGAAGAGACAAATAATTAACTTTTTGGCCTGAATGCAAAACGCTATGTCTGGAGAAAACCAGGCACAGCTCATTACCTGCCTAACACCATCCCTACTTTGAAGCACTGTGGTGGCAGCATCATGCTATGGGGATGCTTTTAATCGGCAGGAACTGGGGAGAATGGAGCCAAATACAGGCAAATCCTTGATGAGAACCTACTTCAGAGCGCAAATGACCTTAAACTGGGGGCGAAGATTTAAGTTCCAACAGGACAATGAGCCCAAGCATACAGTCAACACAACGCTGGAATGGCCTTGAAATTCCTTGAGTGGCCCGGCCAAAGCCCAGACTTGAATCCAATTGAAAATTTGTGCAAAGACTTGAAGATTGCTGTTCAGAACCACTCACCATCTAATTTAACAGAGCTTGAGAAAATCTGCAAGGAAGAATGGGATAAAATCCCCAAATCCAGATGTGCAAAGCTGATACAGACACACTGAAGACGACTCAAAGCTGTAAATCGCCGCCAAAGGTGCTTCTACAAAGGATTGACTCAGGGGTGTGAATACTTATGTAAATGAGATACAGTATTTCTGTATTTCATTTTTTGATAAATTTTGCAAAATGTTCTAAAAACATATTTTCACTTTATCATTATGGGGTATTGTGTACAGATGGGTCAGAATTTGTATTTATTTAATCCATTTTGAATTCAGGCTGTAACACAGCCAAATGTGGAATACGTCAAGGGGTATGAATACTTTCTGAAGGCACTGTGTATAAGTAATAGGGTTCTATTTGGGACGCAGACGGAGGATGGAGTCAATCTCTCCTGCTGGACAGGCATTGATGGAATAAGGTTGCACGACAGCTATAGCTTTAAACTATTTTTGTGATCCTCTGCCGTACCAGATATTTTGTTTTATCACGGTGACTTCATGCAGCTTTTGTCTTTCAGATAGTGACGGTTCCTTTATCCCTGAGCCCAAGCTCCTCCGCACGTCTTTCTTCTGCATTAAAGATGACATTTTAGGACCTCTCCAGAGTCACACTATCTATGGTGGTCTGGTGCCAGCTTTAAGCACTCTCAAGGAGACCAAGAAAAAGGTCTCGAGTCGGGTGGGATTTTTCTTTTCATATTAACATTTCGAAATATGATAATATATTAATAACATTGCTAATTTTTATCAGAGAGTATAAACCTTGCATCAATTTACATTGAATGTCTCAGAGAGAGAGAGAGACAGAGAGAGACGAGATTCTATACAAACGTCCATATCATTTCTCGAGAGAGAGAGAGAGAGAGAGAGAGACAGAGAGAGAGAGAGAAAGAGAGAGAGAGAG
The DNA here is from genome assembly GCF_020615455.1 of Coregonus clupeaformis. NCBI lineage: Eukaryota > Metazoa > Chordata > Actinopteri > Salmoniformes > Salmonidae > Coregonus > Coregonus clupeaformis. The sequence goes on from NC_059196.1 coordinate 43,421,369, forward strand.
AGAGAGAGAGAGAGAGAGAGAGAGAGAGAGAGAGAGAGAGAGAGAGAGAGAGAGAGAGAGAGAGAGAGAGAGAGAGAGAGAGAGATGAGATACTACAGCAACGTCCATATCATTTGTCTCATACTATGTCGAAGATGTCGCTACAGTGGATAGCAGCTGTCTTACGGGCTCCTAACCAATTCTGCTATTTTGTTATTTTTTTACGCTTATCTTAACTTTTTTTGTTCATAACGCCTCCACCATCATTTCGTATGACCGAAAACAGCTTCTGGACATCAGAACCGCGATCACTGACCTAGATTTGGATGACAATTTCTACTTCGACAAGTCGGCAGCTCTGGACGTTCTGCTTACTCCGGACCAGGCCCTAATCCTCGGGACTCGTAAGAGGAAGCCGCGGTGAAAAAGAGACAGGCGAGGCGGCATCCGGACGAGACTACAACGGCGAAAACAATTAGACCACCATTGCCCTCTGTTCTGTTGGCGAACATGCAGCCACTGGAGAACAAAATGGATGAGCTCCGTTCAAGACTATCCTATCAATGGGACCTGAAAAACTGTAATATCATATGTTTCTCAGAGTAGTTGCTGAAACATACATCTCGCTGGTTTTTCTATGCATTGTCAAGACTTGGGTTAGACGAAGGGAGGAGGGGTCTCTTTGTTTACAACAGCTAGTGAAGTCTCAAGGTTCTGCTCGTCTGAGTTAGAATACCTCATGATAAGCTGAAGACCTATTTACTGAGAGAGTTTTCATCTACAGTATTTTCCGTAGCTGTCTCTTTACCACCATAAACCGATGGTGGCACTATAACTGCACTCAACGAGCTGTATAGGCCCATGAGCAAACAAGAAAATGCACATTTAGATGCAGCATTTCTCGTGGCCGGTGATTTTAATGCAGGGAAACAGAAGCCCATTTTACCTCATTTTTAGCTTAGCATTAGCTTAGCATTTTTTTAGCTTGTTTGCTTTTGTGCAACTAGAGGCGACAAAACCCAAGATCACTTTTACCTTTGGCAAATCAGACAAATCAGTAATACCAACTTGTTTCAAGCAGACCACCATAGTCCCTGTGTCCTGCCTCCTGCTTACAAACAAAAACTAAAACAGGAAGAACCAGTGACGTGCTCAATACGGAAGTGGTCCGATGAAGCGGATGCTAAGCTACAGGACTGTTTCGCTAGCACAGACTGGAATATGTTCCAGGATTCATCTGATAACATTGAGGAGTTTACCACCTCAGTCACCGGCTTCATTAATAAGTGCTTCGACGACGTCATCCCCACGGTAACCGTACGTAAATACCCCAACCAGTAGCAATGGATTACAGGCAACATCCGCACTGAGCTAAAGGCTAGATCTGCCGCTTTCAAGGAGCGGGACACCAATCCGGATGCTTATAAGATATTCCGCTACGACCTTCGACGAGCCATCAAACTGGCAAAGTGTCAATATAGGACTAAGATTGAAATCCGACTATGCCGGCTCTGATGCTCGACAGATGTATCAAACTATCACAGATTATCACCCAGCCGCAAGTTGTCCCAGCGATGCGAGCCTCCCAGACGAGCTAAATACCTTCTATGCTCGCTTTGAGGCAAGCAACACTGAACCATGCATGAGGGTATCAGCAGTTCCAGACAACTGTGTGATCTCACTCTCCGTAGCTGATGTGGGCAAGACCTTTAAACAGGTTAACATTCACAAGGCCGCAGGGCCAGACGGATTACCAGGACGCGTACTCAGAGCATGAACTGACCAGCTGGCAAGTGTCTTCACTGACATTTTCAACCTCTCCTTGACCCTGTCTGTAATACCAACTTGTTTCAAGCAGACCACCATAGTCCCTGTGAAGAACGCCAAGGTAACCTGCCTAAATGACCATCAGCCCATAGCACTCACATCTGTAGCCATGAAATGCTTTGAAAGGCTGGTCATTGCTCACATCACCACCATCATCCCAGACCCACTTCAATTCGCGTACCGCCCCTACAGATTCACAGATGACGCAGTCTCTATTGCACTCCAAACTGCCCTCACCCACCTGGACGTAAGGAATAGAAAGGTGTTCAGCATTCATTACATTTTTGTCATTTAGCAGACGCTCTTATCCAGAGCGACTTACAGTTAGTGAGTGCATACATTATTTTTTTCATACCAGCCCCCCATGGGAATCGAACCCACAACCCTGGCATTGCAAACGCCATCCCTGCCGGCCATTCCCTCCCCTACCTTGGACGACACTGGGCCAATTGTGCGCCGCCCCATGTCTCCCGGTCGCGGCCGGCTACGACAGAGCCTGGATTCGAACCAGGATCTCTAGTGGCACAGTTAGCACTGCGATGCAGTGCCTTAGACCACTGCGCCACTCGGGAGGTTAACACCATAATTCAACCAGCGTTCAACACCATAATCCCCTCCAAGCTCATCACCAAGCTCAGGACCCTGGGACTGAACACCTCGATGGGTCTGTAGTGCAGCGGATCGAGAGCTTCAAGTTCCTCAGTGTCCACATCACTAAGGAATTACAGTTTTTTCCAACTGCTTACACACGTTTTCAAAACTATGTCGCCTTTTTTCAAAACTCTACACACAATTCCCAAAATTGCACACACAAAATGCAAAATGCCTCACATCTCCTTCAAAATGTAACACTGCATTCAAAATGCCATAAACACATTTGCATCAAATGGCAAACACTTCTTTCATAATAGTAAATTTTTGGATATACCATGTAATCACTGTTGTTCTAAATCTAAAGCTCTTTGGTCTTTCATAGGCTTATATCTACATTTCAATACAATGTTCTACAGTGAAAGTAATCTGCTGAGAGGGGTAACAAGTACACTGGAAACACAAATGCAATGTAGAAACAGAACATATTTATTAGGCCAAACATTACTGTTGTATACAGCAGCATACAACAAAACCATAAACATATGTAAACCAAAAGTATATTCTTTAGAATACAGTAAATAACACAATTGTGTGTGGGGGGTCCCGGGGGGGCAGTCCAGGAAATGGTAGGGGGTGGGGGGCAGTCACCAGTGCTAAGCTACGCTTCATCTGTTCTCCGGGCTGGGTCTGGCCACAATACTTCGTCCACATCACAAGATAAGTTTTCTCTTGCCAAACATCGAGGGAAGTACTATATCTCCTAGCATGGCATATCCAGCCTTGGACAGAGGCTTTCCTCTATGTCCCCACATGTGTCCTCCATTGCCTGGAGAAGCGGCATGCGGGCATAGGGTTGGCGATCATACACTTTCCAGCGCCAGGCTGAGAAGAATTCCTCTATGGGATTTAGAAAAGGTGAATATGGGGGTAGGTACAAAACTACAAATTGTGGATGGGTGGCAAACCAGTTTTGGACCAGAACAGCCCAGTGAAAACTAACATTGTCCCATATAACCACAAATCTAGCAGGCTCCTGATCTGGATCAGGGACAAGCATTGTGCAAATTGCATCCAGAAATGTGAGCATATGGAAGGTGTTGTACGGACCCAGTGTGGCATTGTGATGGAGGACCCCGTTTTGAGTGATGGCAGCACACATAGTTATATTACCCCCACGCTGTCCAGGGACATTGGTAATTGCCCTCTGTCCTATTACATTTCCTCCGCGGCGCCTGGTTTTGGTGAGGTTGAAGCCAACCTCATCCACATAAATACATTTACATAAATGTACATGGGCATCCATCTCCAATACTCTCTGTAACAGACAAAAGGATATACAGATGAGTAAATATGGTATGTCTGAAGTACTGGAAGTAGTGTTGCATACATACCTCTACAAAGTCATGTCGCAGATTCTTGACTCTGTCAGAGTTTCTCTCAAATGGCACCTTGTAAAGTTGTTTCATCGTCACTTGGTGCCATTGGAGGATGCGTTGTATGGTCGACAGGCTTACAGCATTGATGTTGTTAAATATGGTGTCATTATTCAAGATATGTTCTCTTATCTCTCAAATCCTAATTGCATTGTTGGCCAAAACCATATTTATAATTGCAGTCTCTTGTACATCTGTAAACAAGCGTCCTCGTCCTCCATGATGTCTTTGCCTTTCCACTCTGTACAGAATTCAAACACAGTATGTGTTCAGCATAGGAACTGTAAACAATGTACACAAAAATGTAGTACAGCCTGATAACCAACCTCATTCATTCAATGCAGTGCAGTAAATGGATGGCTTAGAGTTACAAATGTTTATGCAATACTATGCAGTCATACGTATTTTACAGTACATTACTGTAATGTTAAAATAGTCATTAGATAGTTGCATACCTGTTCTAATTTCTGAAGGTTCGAATTATGGACGCCACTGTAAATCCACTCAAGTTGGGCTGGACTCTCATGGTCAAACCGTGGTTGATCACATGATCAACAAGTGTTGCCCTAATCTCATCAGAGATGGCTCTCCTTCCTTCTCTTCTTTGCCCTCGTCCTCTTCTTCCTCTTCCTCTTCCTCTTCCTCTTCCTCTTCCTCTTCCTCCTCCTCTTCCTCCTACTCCTCCTCCTCCTCTTCCAACTATTCGTCTTTGAATTTGTCCTTGTTGTTGTCCCCTGCCTCTCCCTCCTACTCCTCTTGCTCTCTGTCCATTGTTGGCATCCATTGATCAAAACAGGTAATCTGACCTTTGACCTAATTATAGGCCTATACTACAGTAAAGCAGTGATTGGTTAGCGATCAGTTAAGCAATTAGTGTTTGCACATGTGAGGAGTGTGTGTGTGACCTGGTGAATAAGTGTAGCATTTTGATTGGTTGTGTTTGGAAAAGGAAAGCAAGTCACTTCCTGTTAGATTTTTGTGTTTTAGGTAGAGAATTGTGTGTAGTGTTTTGAAAAAAGTGTTTTATGCAATTGACAACGGAGTCAAAGGCTGAGAAATAGCTTAT